>NW_005871083.1:1701550-1748699 GCF_000147115.1 Myotis lucifugus | reverse complement strand
GGGGGGGGGGGGGAGATGCAGATTCTCAGGACCCGGGGTGTCCGTTTGGACAGTGTCCCCCCAGGGGAGGCTGGTGAACTCTGGTCCCGCGGAGAGTCTCAGGCAGGAATGGTGACAGGCGCCTGCACCAGAGGGTTCGTGGCCCCCCTGAGTCAGGCAGAGGGAAGCTCCGGAGCGCGGCCAGCTCCTCTCACCCTGGACTCCCCCACCCTGTCAGCCGGGGGACCTGAGATGGATCCCAACGGCGCCAGAGGAGGGAGGGGCCTGTGGCTTTGTTCACTCAGCCTCCCAGGCCGTGGTTCTCCATGGGGGCCTTCTGCCTTGCTTGTGGGAAGCGACCTCCTGCGAAGTGGATGTCCCTGTGGCAGTGTCACCTGCTGGAGGCAGGGACATTCCATTTACTTACGAGAGGTCCCCCCCCAGCATGCAATTCCAGAGCCAAGGCTCGTGGCCCCTCCCAGGTGCTGCAGCGGGGCCAGGCCCTGGGGGTGGCTCCAAGACACGCTTCTGGGCCGCACCATTGACCCAGGACTGAAGGGAGGTTTCGATCCGTGTCTAGTCCAGCTCACGTGCAGTGGCCTGGACCGCGAGGCGGTTGCAGGCGCTCTGGCCCGGCTCGCGATGGACGCTGCGTTCAGGGCGGGGGCTGCATCACCTCCCCCGTGCACTTGTGTTCCAGATCCCCGAGGACAAGGCCAGCACCCCGCGCACCACGACCATGACCTTCACCTGTTTTGTGTTCTTTGACCTCTTCAATGCCCTGACTTGTCGCTCTCAGGTGAGACCTGCTGCCTCTCGGCTTCCTCCCTGAGGAACTGAATCATGTTCTCCGCGAGACGGGTCCCTGCCCAGTTCCCTCCGGGGCTCTGGGGCTCGGGCATCCTTGTCGGGGGCTCTGGGCCTCGGGCAGCCCTGTCTGAGACGGGCGCGTGTGCCTTCCCCGCAGACCAAGCTGATATTCGAGATCGGCCTCCTCCGGAACCACATGTTCCTGTACTCGGTGCTCGGGTCCGTCCTAGGGCAGCTGGCCGTGATTTACGTGCCCCCCCTGCAGAAGGTCTTCCAGACGGAGAACCTGGGGGCGCTCGGTGAGTAGGAGGGGACCTGAGGACGGGATCACCAGAGACCATGGCCACCACGTACTCGTAACTGGGGAGCGGGGTCCCAAAGGACCAGACAGGTACCTGCACTGGGTAGGAGGGCCACTGCTGGGGACAGGGACAACCCAGGGCAGAAGGGGACTGGCATCTCGTCCCCTCCCTGTGCGAGGAGGCTCAGAGCACGGACGGCAGGTGCAGTGACAGTCTGGGCTCAGCTGTGACATGCTGTGTGCCCCAGCGGAGTGACCTGGACACCCACTTACCTGAAGACAGGGAGTGGCCACCAGTAGGGACAGCACTGCTGAAGGGGACGGGACTTCATGACCCGCTCTCTGCAGCGGCGCACACATTCCCTGTGCGGAGCCCCAGGGCTCCCCCATCCTCGCTAGGCTGCCCCAGACCCTCATTCTCTCTTGGGAAGCTGCAGCTGTGATGACTGAGCAGAAGTGGGAGGAGGGCTGGGTCCTGAAGGGGAGGAAGTCCCTAGAGAGAGAGACCGTGACCACAGGGACTTGGAGGGAGCAGGGCAAATACCACCCCTTCCCACCTCCACCCTTTCTTCTCACCCAAGATTTCCGTTGGCCAGCCCACCCCAGGGCAGGCAGGTGAGGCAGCCCCCAGGCAGAGCACGGGGTCTGAGGCAAGACTGGGGAAATCAGCTTTCTTCCCCAAATCTAAAAAGCAGTGTCCTCCTGGGTCTCCTGTGAATGCCCGTGGACACAGACAAAAGAAGACACTCGCCCCCCCCCCGCCCCCCCGCAAAAAATGTTCGTGGATGTTTCCATCCACTGGGAATGAAGCCAGCTCACCAGCTCTGAAGGAAACACCGTGACTGGGCACCATTTGTCCTAAATCGTTAACAACAGGGAGCAGTGATGGTTCTGAGCAATAACATACAGTGGGTCGGGTGGGGGGTCGGGGGTGTCTTTAAGAATTAACCCACAGAACAAGCCAGGGTGGGCTGGGCCAGAGGCGATGGTTAAGGGGCAGCTGCCCTGGGTGACCTGCCCACTGCCCCGCCCCTCTGCCCCTTGCCCTGAACCCCCTAGAAAGGCTACTGGCCCTTGTGGAGCTGCTCAGGGACATGGAAGGGCTTGTCCCTGGCTCCTGGCCCCCTTGCCTGTCTAATTAGAACGAGGTGTAGGGAGCAGCTCCGCAGTGAGGGGTCCTGAGAGCTGCATGGGAGGCCCGCAGCCACCTCCGTGTGGGCACTGCCCAACTCTGGGGGCAGAGCCCTGGGCAGAGCCGACCCTTTTCTCTCCTCACCTTTTCACAGACTTGTTGCTCTTAACCGGGTTGGCCTCATCCGTGTTCATCTTGTCAGAGCTCCTCAAACTCTGTGAGAAATTCTGCTCCGCGGCCAGGAAAGCCCAGGTCCACCAGGAAGACGTGTAGTGGAGCCCGACCATGTAGAAGCCCCAGATAAGCTATATTTTTATGTGACTGCGCCCCGCCCCCGGGCCCTCTTCAGAGAAGGGGTGTTTCTAGGACACGCAGCATGCGGTTGCTCACCGAGTTCTCCCGGGAGGCCAGCAGGAAGCTCGGCCCAGGCGCATCCACACGTGCCCCTCGGGCTCTGGGAAGGACTGTGAGGAAGCTGCACAGAAACACCTCGCTATTTATTAAATCACGATGATTTTTATAAACCACGTTTGCCTGTGTCTTTGTGCGAGAGCTCAATGCATGCAGCCCTGGCGTGAAAAATGCACGGGTGCCTGCAGGGGGGGGCAGGGGCTGGGGACGAGGTGGGGGGTGGGCTGGGACAGGACAGGATGGCCTTCCAGGGCCATCTCCTCCTCCAGCAGATGGGGCTTTGGGTGTTTGTTAAGCGCTAGGCCAGGAGCCTGGTTGTTACTTTGATGGACTGAATTAGTGTTTTTCCTACAAGGGGCCAGGCTGGAAGCCCGCAGCCTGTGCGCATTACCACGTATGTGTGAGCAGCAGTCTCAGCCTGAGTGGCCTACATGAAGGCCCAGCTTTTAAAATGAATGGTAAGCAGCCCTTCCCTTCAGAACCAGGAGCTGGAACATTGCCCGCCTGGCTGACAGCGAGCCTTATCACCCGCTGCCCCAAAGACGTTTAACACGTGCCTGTCCTTCCCGTTGAAAGGTGGCAGAGCAGAGCGGTCTCTGCCCATGCCTCTGTCTGCAGTGGGCAAAACCACCACAAAGAACCAGAAACGAGGCCACAGCTATTACCCCCAGGTGTTAGCCAGGGTTTTCTAGAGAAACTGAACCAATAGGATGGAGAGGGAGAGAGATTTGTTTTAAGGCAGCGGTCGCCAACCAGTGGTCCGAGGACCACTGTTGGTCTGTGATGTCCAAAAGGTTGGCGACCACTGTTTTAAGGAACTGGCTCACCTGATCATCGGGGCTGGCAAGTTCGATATCTTTAGGGCAGGCTGGCAGGCGGGAGAGACTCAGGAAAGGGTTGATATCGCAGCTCAAGTCTGAGGATCTCAGTCTTTTCTCTTAAGCCTTCACCTGATTGGATGAGGCCCACCCACATTATGAAGGGAATCTGATTCATTCACAGGCTACTGATTTAAAGGTTAATCCCATCTAAACATCTCACAGAAACACCTAGATTGGTGTTTGACCAAACAACTGGGCACCATGGCCTAGCTCAAGGTGACACGTGAAAGTAACCATCACACCAGCCACAGCAGCTGTCAGACAGACTGCCCGGGATGGTGACACCTGGGCCAGTACAGGGTAGAGGTCAGAGTGAACCCCTGCAGACCCCAGAGTCCAGATCCCTCCAAAGTAATAGTCACAGCTGGGGAGGTGGGGGGTCCCCGTGGTCCTCTGCCCAGACCCCAAGAGACACCAGAAGTCAATGATGAGAGAGACACATGTACCATCCCTGCAAAAAAAAAAAAAAGATTGAGGGGACTGGCTGCAGAAACCTTTGGGCAGAGGTGATATCTGCCCGGCAACGGCTAAGCAGTCAAGGCTGAATTCCTTCTCACATACAGCCTCCTATGGGGCTTCGCTGAGGCCAGGGCACTTCCTGCTGCCCCTCTCCCTTTGCCGGATCCTTCAGCAGAGTGACCCAAGAAATATGCTTCCCCTTTAAAAACAATAAAAAAAAACAACCCAAGTTGATTGATACTTGCAATAACAAAAATTACTCTTAACCCTTATTAATACCATACAAAAATACCCAAGGTAGATTATAAATGGAAAAGAAACCAATAAAGCTTTTGGAAGAAAACAGAGATGGGTAAAATTTTACTAAATAAAACACAATGCAAGCCATGAAGTATGATGGATAAATCAAACTACACTCAAATGGAACCATTTCATCAAGGACACAGTAGACTGGAACACCATTAAGCAACTTAGCTTGATTTACATCTATAAAGCACTCCACCCATCAAGTGCAGAGGGAATTCACCAAAATAAAAAAAGTAAAGAACAGAAATCAGTGTAGTTGAAGACAAAAACAGGAAAAAAAGTCAAAAGTGAATTCTTTGAAAATATCAATAAATGTGTTAGTCTGGCTAAAGGCTTATCAAAAAGAAGATAGAAATGACCAGTATTAGCAATGAAAGGTGGTATCCTATATAATAAAGTGGTAATATGCAAATTGATCCTCACTTCATCACGCCATCACAAGATGGCTGCACCCACAGTAGAGGCGGGGTTCCCGTAACAAGCCACAACAAGCAATCAACAGGGACCTAAGGCTGCATAGTGCCAGGGTGGGGGACCTAGGACTGCACTCCTCGCCCGGTGGGACTTGACGGGGGACCTCAGGCCACGCTCCCGGCCTGGTGGGGCTTGATGGGGGCCCTGAGACTGCGCCCCCCCCCCACCCAGCGGGGCTTAACACTTGGGTTGCGGGTGAATTTCCCGCCAAAATATAAGATGGCGCGTTAAAATGCCTATATCTTTTGAAGTATGGGTTCGATTGAAATATTTGGTAATACGCAGTTACAATCGGCCCGAGTTTACACGTTTCCCGCACTCCACCGCAAATCTATATGAACCGAGTTTAAGACGGCTCCCTCAGAGTACGCGCAATTCACGCGAGCCGACTTAACTCGTTTCCCGCAACCCAAGTTTAACGGGACCTGAGGCTGCTCCGCCTGCCTGGTGCTGGGCCGGGGGACCTGAGGCTGCACCCCCAGCCCGGCGGGGCTTGACGGAGGTGGGGCCAGCTGAGCCTGGATCTTGCCCAATGGGGGTGGGGCCAGCCAGGTCTGGATATCACACGATTTCAAGGTGCACGTGGGTGGGCAGGGGCTTGACTCTGGGTCCCACAGCGTGCCCCAGACTCTGACAGGAGGAAGATTTTCATATACATTTTACTAATTTTCTTTTATCTCTGACACTTCTATTATAGAGAAAGGACAAATAGCAATATTAAAATATTTCCTCTAATTAATTCCCTTTTATTGTGCATGAATTTCGTGCACCGGGCCACTAGTATCATTATAAACTCCTTAAGGTATTCCAACAATAAGGGTCTAAGAACAACTTTATGCACATAAATTAAACAAGTTAGAGGAAATAAACAAATTCCTTGAAAACCACAAACTACCAGAACTCACTGAAGATGAAATAGATAATCTGAGTAGTCCTAAAAGTAGTAAAGACACTGAAGTTGTATCTAAAACTCTTCCCCCAAAAAGAAATCTGGTTTCACTGGTAGCTTTTACTAAACATTTAAAGACATAACAATTCTACACAATGTCTTCCAAAAAATAAAATAGGAGGGAACACTTAGCTCAATTTATGAGGCCAGCACTCCCTGATACCAAAACCAGATAAAAACAGTTCTACAGACCAACATGTCTCATGAACACGACCTCAAGAATCCTCAATGAAATATTAGCAAATTGGATCCAGCCGTATGTAAAGAGTACAGGACCATGACCAAATAGGGTCAATCCAAGAATGGAAGGCTAGTTCACTATTCAAAAATCAACGTAATCCACCATATTCATGGTCTAAGGGAGGAAAACCACAAGGTCCTATCAACTGAAGCAGAGAAAGCATTTGATAAAATTTAAACCCCATTCATGATTAAAAACTCAGCAAAGTAGGCATAGAAGGGAACTTCCTCAACCTGATAAAGACCATCTACAAAAAAAGGAAGGAAGGAAGGAAGGAAGGAAGGGAGGAAGGGAGGGAGGGAGGGAGGGAGGGAGGGCGGGAGGGAAAGAAAACACCTATAGCTAACATCATACTTAATGCTGAAAGACTGAATGCTTCCCCCATGAGATTAGGAACAAAGATGTCCAGCCTCACCACTCCTACTCAACATAGGACTGAAATTCCTAGCTCCTGCAACATGGCAAGAAGAGGAAGTTAAAAGGCATGGAAAAGGGGAAGTTAAAAGACATGGAAAAGGGATTGGAAAGAAAAGAAAACTGATCCTATTTACAGATGACATTGCAGAAAATCCCTAGGAGTCTAAAACAAAACCCTTTTTAGTATGAATAAGTGAGTCTAGTAAAGCCATAAGATACAAAATGAACAAAAAAGTCACTTGTATTTTCTGTACACTAGCAATGAACAATCGAAAATTAAAATTTAGCCCTATCCGGTTTGGCTCAGTGGATAGAGCATCGGCCTGCGGACTGAAGGGTCCCAGGTTTGATTCCGGTTGAGGGCACATGCCAGGTTGCGGGCTCGATCCCCAGTAGGGGGCGTGCAGGAGGCAGCTGATCAATGATTCTCTCATCACTGATGTTTCTATCTTTCCCTTTCATTCTGAAATCAATAAAAATATATTTTTAAAAATTTAAAATATAACACCATTTATAATTTTAAAAAATGAAATAGGTATAAATAAAATATGTATAGAATCTGTATGATGAAAACCACAAAATAAAGAAAACCTTTTTTAAAAATGGAGAGACATACTGTGTTCATGGATAGAAAGATTCTATATAGTAAAAATGACAGTTCTCCCTAAATTGATCCATAGACTTAACACAATTCCTATTAAAATCTCAGCAGAGTCTTTTTTGAAAGACTAAAATTCTAAAATTCATATGAAAAGATTAAAAAAAACACTAAAATAGCTAAAATAATTTTTGAAAAAGAGGAAGAAAGTTGGAAGAAACATGTTTCCTGATTTTAAGATTTCCTATATAGCTACAGTAATTAAGACACTGTAATATTGGCAAAGTGATAAACACATAGATCAATGGAACATAACAGAGTCCAGAAATAGCCCCACACAAGTAAAACCAATTGATTTCTGACAAAATCCAAAAGAAATACAATGGAAAAAAGATAAGGGCAACAAATAGTATTGAAACTGGGCATTCCTTGGCTT
The DNA here is from genome assembly GCF_000147115.1 of Myotis lucifugus. Classification (NCBI taxonomy): domain Eukaryota; kingdom Metazoa; phylum Chordata; class Mammalia; order Chiroptera; family Vespertilionidae; genus Myotis; species Myotis lucifugus. The sequence continues at coordinate 1,741,305 of NW_005871083.1, read as the reverse complement.
AAAACTCATACCTTCTACAAAAATTAAATCAAAATGAGCTATAAACCAAAACAGTAAAAAACATAAGAGAAAATCTTTGGGATCTAGGGTTAAGCAAAGAGTTCTTAGACATGATACCAAAAGTACCATTCATGAAAAAAATTGATAAATTGAATTTCACCAAAATTAAAAAGTTTTACTCATGAAAGTTACTATTAAGCAAATAACACAGACTAGAAGAAAAATATGTTCAAATCACATATCTAACAACAGACGAGATCCAGAGTATTTTTAAAAACTCAAAATTTTAACACTTAAAAATTTTTGGAAAATTTACAAAAGTCTTAACTGAGTCTTCACCAAAGAGGACATACAGATGGTAAGTACATGAGAAGATGTTCAACATCATTAGCCAGTAGGAAAATGCAACCTTGACACACAATGAGATACACTATACACCTGTTACAATGGCTAAACTGAAAAAATACAATACTGAATGGTCACAAGGATACAGAACAGCTAGAATCTTAAATATTGCTGGTGAGGATGACAATGCTACAGCCACTCTAGAGAACAGTTTGGCAAAGTCCTGTCAAGTTAAATGTAAACTTTCTACAATGACTCAGCAATTGTAGAATTACTCCTAGTTACTGACCCTAGAGAAGAGTTCTGTTCATACAAAAATCTGTACATGACTGTTAATGGCAGCTTTATCTACAAGAGCCAACTCTTAGAAACAACCCAAATGTCCTTAAGTGGGCGAATGAATAAAAAAAAACTGTGACCTATCCATACAATGAAATATTACCCAACAAAGAGAAGGAACATAAACATCACAATTTAGATGGATCTCATAGGTATTATGCTGAGTGACAGCAGTCTTAAAAGGTTGCGTACTATGTGGTTCCAAGTACATAACATTCTCAAAGTGACATTTATCGTGGAGAATGGATTAGAGGTTGCCAGTGATTAAGATTAGGAGGTGCGCACTGGCCAGTGTGGCTCAGCAGTTAGAGCGTTGGCTGGTGCACCAGAGAGTCTCAGGTTCGATTCCCAGTCAAGGGCATGAACCTGGGTTGCAGGTTCGCTCTCCAGCACTGGTTGAGGCAACCAATCCATGTGTCTCTCACACACACATTGATGTTTGTCGCTCCCCCTCCCTCCTTTCCTCCCTCCTCCCCTTCCAGTATCTCTTAAAAAAAAATTATAGCCCTAGCTGGTTTGGTTCAATGGATAGAGCGTCGGCCTGCGGACTGAACGGTCCCAGGTTTAAGGGCACATGCCTGGGGGGGTGTGCAGGAGGCAGCCAATCGGTGATTCTCTCTCATCACTGTTTCTATCTCTCTCTTCTCCCTTCCTCTCTCTGAAATTAATATTTTTAAAAATTATTTTTCTATAATGTCTATATTCTATAATTATAGAATATTTCATATTCCTGGGTGAGGATTAACCAAAAAAATAAAAAAGATTAGGAGAATAGGGGAAACTTGAAGGAGGTTGGGGGAGGGGAGTGATTGTAGTGGTAGTTATACAAACCTAGACATGTACTAAAATTCCACAGAAATTGTGTTTATGCAATACTGCCAAATAAAGCAGAATTCAAAGGAAGAGTAATAGCTCTATATATTCATTTACTTTCGTTCTTCTTTAGTAATTTTAAGTCAACTCTAAAAAACTGACAAAAATAAACTTTAAGTAGGAGGAAATAATATGAAAGCAAAATTAATTTTTTAAATTGGTAGAACAATCTAGGAAAAATGAAAGGAAAACAAGAGACAAAACCCACAAAAGATTTCAAATATTTTAGTCAATTCTATATAAATTAATTTGAAGATTTAAATAAAATGGAAATATAAAAATTATCAAAATTGATCCTGGTAGAGATTTAAAACAACCCAGATGATAAAAAAATAGATCAGGTCATCAAGAGTTAACCCTGTCCTCCCTCACCCACCAAATCAAAATGTACCAGATGAATTTTACCCTAACTTTAAGAAACTCCTTTCATTTGCATTTTCTAGAACCTGGAAAAGGGAAAGTTTCTAAATTATTTTTGTAAAGCCAGCATAACTTTAAAACTAAAGCATGGTTTACATAAAATCTGACCAAAACAAAACAAAAAACTATAGACCAACTCATTTATACACATTGCTACAAAAGTACAAAACACATACTGAATTTATAACTGAATTAACACATTGGAAAAGTGAATTGAAATACAAAGATAGCTCAAGATTTCAAACCCTATTCTTTAATAACTCTGAGAAAGAAAACCATGGGTGCTAAAAAAAAAAAAACTGAAAAAAATTCAATATCTGTTGAAAAAAACTCTAATATAAATACAAATAATTACTTCCTTTATATGAAATGTCTCAAAAAAGCCAGCATCATGCTTAATGATAGAAGACTACATGTATTTCCATTAAAATCAGAAATGAGAAGGATGTATCATTACATTTAAAGTTCTCAAAACATTTCCTGATACACTTAATCAAGAGAAAGGAATAAAAGGTCTAGATTACAGAAGAGTAGGGAAATTATCCTTATTTCCAGGTATGCAATCATAATGCCTGCAATCACACATGTATACCTTAAACCTTCACAATGTTCTGTGTAAATTATATCCCAGTAAAGCTGGGGGGGACAAAAATAGAAGTCTTATGCCCTAGGCCCTGTGGTCGGCAAACTGCGGCTCGTGAGCCACATGCAGCTTTTTGGCCCCTTGAGTGTGGCTCTTCCTAAGCCTTAGGAGTACCCTAATTAAGTTAATAACAATGTACCTACCTATATAGTTTAAGTTTAAAAAATTTGGCTCTCAAAAGAAATTTTAATCGTTGTACTGTTGATATTTAGCTGTTGACTAATGAGTTTGCCGACCACTGCCCTAGCCCATTTGGCTCGGTGGACAGAGTGTCGACCTGCGGACTGAAGGGTCCCAGGTTCGAGTCTCGTCAAGAGCACTTACCTCAGTTGCAGGCTCCTCCCTGGCCCGGGCCCCTGGTCGGCGCACACCCAGGAGGCAACCAATTGATGTGTTTCTCTCACATCAATGTTTCTCTCTGTGTCTTTCCCTCTCTCTTCCACTCTCTCTAAAAATCAATGAACATATCCTCGGATAAGGATAAAAAAACAACAATGCACAACAGTGCTTCTCAATGGGAGGCCCCAGAAACAGAAGCATCAGCATGACCTGGGAATCTTATTAGAAATATAAATTCTTTGGTTCCCTCCTTCCCAGACCCACTGAGTCAAACGCTAGGGGTGGAGCTCCACCACCTGCATTTGGAGAAGCCCCCATGATTCTGCTGCAGGCTCAGGATTGAGGACCACTGGATAAAAGCACGGTAACTGGGTACAAACTATGTGGGAAAATTAAGAACTTTTCCATGTTCCAATAATCATCTTAGAAAAAATAAATCCCCTTACAGTGCCAGCAACGACAACAAAACTTTATATAGAAAACTTAGATATTCCTGTTCTTGGAGAGCAAGAATCATAAATTTTTAGCCAAGTGTCAGTTCCGCCTACAGCAATCTATATTTGATGCTATCTCGAAAATGTGCTATCAGATTTTATAGAAATAAAGTGTTCCCAAGGGCGGCGGAAAATAAGCAGGCAAGCATATGGAGGAAAATTCCAAAAAAACAGTAGTCATAGCGGAATAGCTCTTACATCTTTTTATCATAAAACTCCAATAATTAAAACATGAGACAAAAATCTAAGTTCATTCATAAATTCAGTTAAGAAGAAAGGAGCATTTTAAGTCACTAGGAAAGAGGCATACCATTTAATATAAAAGGCACTGGAATTTACTTTGGGGTAAGATAGAAGTCTATTTTAAAATACATTTTGAATGGTTCAAAGATGTAGACGTGAAAATAGAAAGCACAAAAGTAGTAGTTGAAAACAGGTGTTTTTTTTTAATTTAAAAGTGGAGAAAAACTTCAAATCTCAGAAGCCGTAAGAGGAAGTGCTGGCAAATGTGATGGCACAAAATGCAAAAATTATGTAAAGAAAAATAAAGTTGAACAAACTGGAAAAAATATTTGCCATACACGTCAAATGCTAATTTGCCTCATTCAAGAGAGCACTCTTGCAAATCAATTAGAGAAGACCCACAGCCTGGAAAACCAGATAAAGGACATCGTACAGATGGCTTTAAAAAATTGAGCTGCTCACTGTCACACATGAAAGAAACAGAAAATAAAGTTAGTTTTCGTGTATCAAGTAAACAAAAACTAAATCTTAATATCATGTTGATGAAAATACAGCAAACAAGCACTCCGATATGTTAAAGATATAAATTGAGCTCGAAAGGTTAATTGGTTAATATCTAAATAAAAATTCATGTGCCTTTTGATCCAACAATTCAGCTTCTAAGAGTTTATCCTCCAGACAGAAATCACACCAAGACACATAGGATAGTCCAGCCGTGGGCAAACTACGGCCCGCGGGCCAGATCCAGCCCAATGGCTGAACCCTAGAAATGACGCCGCATCCCTACAATGGGACATGACACAGTCAATGAAAACAAAGACGACAGACACAAACACTCCATCCATGCTTTTGTTCCGGCCCTCCGGTCCAGTTTAAGAACCCATTGTGGCCCTCGAGTCAAAAAGTTTGCCCACCCCTGGGATAGTCGCTGCAGCCACAGTGAGCTACAAACCAAACGTTCCGCAGCCGGGATGGCTGAACCCTAGAAATGATGCCGCATCCCTACAATGGGACATGACACAGTCAATGAAAACAAAGATGACAGATGGGTGAATATGGAGCCATCTCCACCCAATAAAAAGTGAGGGCACACCAGCGTGGAAAACAGTCAAGCTGAGTGTGCAAGGAGTTGCCTTGCTTTTGCCTCTTGGGAAGGAAATGCTGGGAAGGGAGCAGGAGGAAGACTTCCCTTTCTATTTTGGCCTTTTTTTTTTTTTTTTTTTTTACCATGTACACATGTGGTAATTTTTTAAATTAAAAACTATGATGGGAAAAATAGTTGGCATGTTGGTATCAGGAACTGCATTTTTCACCTCTTCCTTCTAGCACCTTTCTGGGTGCTGGTCAGTCTGCACTTACAGAGACCACTGGTCCTTACAACCTGAATTGTTATTCCCGATCATAAAAGAACATTTGTTAAGACTAGTATCACAGGCTTCCTGGTCCCAGGTAGAGCATGGTGCGTCCGGCCAGCGGCCCGGCCACAACCGATACTGTATCAGGGTGTGCTCACACCCGCAGGCCCACCGTGAGGGCAGCGCCCCCCAGGTAACCATGCACCCGGTCCGGCACCCTCCCTCCCTCCTGGAAGTGTGCAGCTCGGGAAACACAACCCCCTTTGACCTGCATGCCCTCTCATCAGACCAAGCGCAAGGCGGGAAGCACGCAGGCAGACAAAACCTCCGCCTCCCAACAGCCACAGACAGAGGCAGCAGGAAATGGTACTCCAGGTACGGACACCAATGGACCTTTTATTAATGAGGTATTTCATTGCATTTTATAAAAAATAAAGAGAAAAGAACATTCCACAACAAACTGAAGATTTGAGACCGAATTCTTCAGATTTATGGTGAGGATGTCTGAGGGTCCCAGGGTCCTGCAACTGCTAATCCATCTGTGAGGAAGTCACATAAGGTACCGGAGAAGCTGTTAGAAACTGGCTTTTTATAAGGAACATCAAGCGTGACTGCATCTGTGCGTGTCACGCCGCTGCCCCTCCGCACACCGTCCGAGTGGGTGCTTTTCTTTGGGAGGCTAATTTGCAGGGCCTTCTGCTCAAAGTTTGATGAGCCTCCTGGTAGAAAGTGAAGAACCTACAAAACGCAAACAGCTCCGTTTGCTATGGCTTATAATCAGGGCAAATGCTGTTCTAAAAGGTCAGAGTTCAGAGCAAAAGACTCGAGGACGCAGTGACATGTCTGAGAGGGGCACCCACAGCTCCGGGAAGGCGGGGATTTGCATGGGGTGTTTAGTTTTTTCAGGCCTGGGAGACGGCAGCTCTGCTCGGAAGCCCAGCCCACCTAAGCTAAGCGGTCGTTAGCATTTCAGGGTCACTGGGGTGGTCGTTAGCATTTCAGGGTCACTGGGGTTTGTCTGAAGGGAGCCAGCCCTCCCCTGTGGGAGCAGCACTGGGCAGGGAGGTGAGACTGACAGGTGCGTGTCAGGAGGCCCGAAACCCAGGCCAGTGCTGCCAAGGTACCACCAATTTATAAATTAGTAACAGAACGTAACTTCTCTGTCGCGCTCATTTCCCACTTGCTCATGGCACAGACTCATTTAAAACCCACTTGCTCATGGCACAGACTCATTTAAAAACAGCTGAGAAGGCAGAAGTGGACCCTCACAGACACCTACTGAAGACCCAGGCTGCTGCTATCTCCGAAATCCTCGGCCATTTCCCCCCATTAATACATAAAAAAGCATCGCGATTCCCATGCAAATGCCTCCTTTACCAGTCGAAATGGAACATCAAGGCACTTTAACTGTGACAGCCTGGTCAGAGGCCAAGTGACCCCCGAGCGGGCCAAATCCCCTACACACAGAACCCACATGCCCACAGAGGTCTCAAGTGTCTCAGTGTCTTTGCACTTCAGTGAGACAAAATTTACCAAGTGCAAGACTGAAGTTGCTAATTTGACACACAGGATTTCTGGGAGTCACACCCCCTGATCAATGTATGGCATCGGAGGGGTGACTGTGTCCTGAGTCAGCACATCCAGGATACGAACAGGCAGCTCTAGGTTAAAGCCAAGCACCCGCAGGATGGGGAGAAGGTCTGCAGGCTGAGCGCTCTGTCCAGGGGGTCACGCTCGGCTCCAGGACCACCCTCGGTCCAGGCTCCTCCTCACTCCTGGTCAGGGGCTTGCCGGAACCCTTCGCTGTGGCGACCCCGCCCACTGATCTCCAGCAGGGCCCGGGCCTCAGGGTCCGCATCCAGAATGCTCTTGTGGCTTTTGGCCTTGGGAAAAAGGGAAATGGGTGTGTTCAGTGACCAATGATGTGCAGCCCAGAGCCGGAGGTGATGTTTCAAGCTTATTAGAGGGGCCAACAGCCTACTGTTGCCACAGGAAATGTGGTGGGGGCTCTGGCTCCCTCACTGTGGTCTCCCTGTCCTGGCATGCCATCGCTGGGAGGTGACAAGGGGCAGAGGGCCCAACCATGACTCACTGCAGAACCACAGACTAGAAGGCACCCCAACCCACCTCATCTTGCAGATGGGGGCCCCTCACACAGCCCAGTTCCCACCTTGGGCAGGCCTCACTTTCACGGTGGTTCATTCTGCTAATCCCCCACCAAGGGGATTCTGCTGTTCCCCCACTGGCATCCCTCTGGCCAGCAAATTTGGGAAACAAACGTGGAAGAAACTGTCTCTAGATGCTTCCATCTAGCAAAAGGGGTGAAGCTGAGGAAGTGGAGAAATGCCCCACGCTCACCAGCTTGGAATGGGAGGCGTCTCCAACCGCCCACACCTCCATCTTCTCAAACCGGAAGTCCTCCTGGGCGGACAGCTGAGGGCTGTTGTACGTGGTGCACGTGGGCTTGGCCTTGCTGTGTCCTTTCCCGAAGTCGACGTCGATCCATAGCCCGAAGTAGTGATGCTGCCCTCCCATGCCCTGCGGAGGGAAGGCCGTCAGCATCTCCCCAGCCTGCATGTCAGACTCCGAGCCCACATCAGCCTCGGCCACCTGGCTGAGACGCGGGATGAGAAGTGAAATATACTGACTGGTGCGATTTACATATCCCAGCACGGTTACTGGGACAATCCCTGAGGTGTCCGGACTCCCACCCGCATGGCTTTCTCTTGGGGCTACACTGGCTGACAGAAACACAACGTCAGGGCACAGAGAACTTCATGGAAAACCTGCAGCAGGGACGCTCGTGCCGCACAGACCAGGGCACTGCGCTGATGGTGTAAGTCCCTCACTCCGTGTGTCACCTCCAAGGAGGGAAACCAGGAAGCAGGCCCGGGGGTGACACAGGCCCGGGGAGTGACTTAGAGCTGTTCTGCCACCGCCCCCCGCCCCTCCCCACAGTGCTGGCTCTAAGCTCCTGGCGATGAGGACAGAACTGCTGCTCCACCTCCCTGATCACGTGTCTGGTGCCACCTCCACCTCTTCTTGTGGCCCTGGTGGCCTGGAACTACTTTTGAGCAAGAGACCAAAGCAAGAAAGTGCAGTCGATTCTCAGTGGCTTCTCTCCCTCGGACTGATGATTGGCGATTCCTGGGGACCTACTTGGTGCTGCTCCTGAGACCAAAGCCTTTGCCCTTGTGGTCACCAAACTGCCCTTTCTGGGGGGTGTCAGGGGTCTTCAGGTGGCCCCGTGGCAGGCATGCAGCAAGCCTGGGAAAGAGCATGGGGGTGCTCTCCATCCTGACAGGGGGACGAGCCTTCCGGGACCCTGGCTTTGCAAACCCAGGGCTGGAGTTTCCCAATACGAGCTTTTTCTTAAGCAGAGAAAAAAAATTGGCGGGAGTGCTGGTAAGAGGCACATTTCTCACCCACATTTAGCTGGCCCGCAGGTGCTGGGCTGCTGTGTGCATGGGCACCTGCCCCCTCACCCACCCCAGCTCTTGGCCTTCACCCTCACTCTCCCCTTCCCGTAGCCGAGTCTCCAGGCTGGAGCACAGAGCAGACAGGAGGTGCGGTCACCCCAGCTGGAGCCCCACACACTGCTTTGTGAGTTACTGTTGACAATTCCCCATGGCTCCAGGGAGGCCAGCCCTGGCTGGGCCCCTCCCTCGGCTCATCCCCCAGGCACGTGGCAGGGCAGCAAGGCCAGTGACAGGTCTGACACTGACACCATGTCCAGCCACGAAGGCCACGGGCCATCTGATTACCAGGAAAATTGGCCAAATCCACCATTACACACAAGCCACCAAAACACCCCAGCCGAGGCTCGGTCCTTCCACCAGGTAAATTCTGTCCTCCCTGTCACTCACTGCGGCCCTGGCACCGAGCAGAATGAGCGGCACAGGGCACGCGGGTGAGTGAATGCACACAGCTCCCAGGGTATCAGGACTGACTCCACCGGGATCACTCAGGTGGGACGTCCCCAGCCCTTCCCCAGTCCTCACCAGTCCGTTTGGGATGGTCTGCTGCCCGTGGTTCAGGTACATGTAGTGGTTGTTGTAGCCCGTGCAGGTGTGCACGGCCATGCTGGGGGAGATGGAGAACAGGAAGCATCTGTTGTCCCCTGCAAGTGACCAGAGCACACATACGCAGCATCACTATCTGAGCCGGCAGAGAGAAGCAGGGGTCGCAAACAAGCCACCGCTCGGAGGCAAAGCAGCGAGGCCATCACCTGGGTCTTCACACGTGCCCTGAGCTCACGCACAGGGGCTCAGCCATCATGCAGGCCCCGCAGAAGATGGGAAGCAGCCATGGGGACTCTGCCTGCTGCTCATCGGAAGAATGCGACCAAGTCAAAAGGGGCGGGTGCCCTTTCACCTCGGAGCAAGGAGCCCGATGGTCACTCCAGGTCCTGACTTGGTGTGGGCACAGCCTCCTCCAGTTGGCACTGGACACTAGGCTCAGCGGGGAGAGGACACCTGCAGACGCCCCGCTGCCCTGCAGGAAGGACGGGGCAGGCAGGGAAAGGTGACCAGCTCCCACTGTCCATGGGCAGGGCCTGGCATGCTGCCTCAGAGCAGGTGCCAATCAAAACTGTGGGTGTGAACACATCCTAAGTCTCAGAACCCTCCCTTTCTTGATTTATTCATTCCAGAAGCACCTTCAGCACATTCCAGGGGAGGGGTGGAGGCCGCCCCTTGCCCCCAGGAAGCCCAAGCCCAGGGGCAGCCAAACCAGAGATGCCCCCCAGTTGTGTGATTGGCCTGAAAGCCTGCCCCTCCGCAGTGATGGTGAAGGGCACCTGGTGTCAGAACGAGCCATACGAGCCCACACAAGAGGCAGTTCATGGTGCTCGGGGGTCAGGCAACTCATGAGACAGGAGGAAGGTCCCGGGAAGGTAATGGGGCACAAACGTGGAGGGCAGACATGAAGGGGGCTTCGAGCCCAGGGGCCTCAAGGAGCAGGAAGGGCAGAATTGGGCAAGCGATGCTCAGGCCTCAATCCAGACAGATCCACGGGGTGCGGTCAGGATGGACAGGGAGTTTCTGGAGGCCGAGCTTCTCGAAGGACACCCTGAGATGGAGACGGCTGCGGGGAGAGCCACTCCCTGGAGGAGCCCCCCAACCCCCGCCCAGGGACAAGACGTGTGGGGAAAAGCAGGGGCCTTTTCCTGTCTGAAGGGTGTGTGAGCGCTGGGGTGGGCAACAAGGGAGACGAGCCTGGAGCAGTCACGGGAGCCAGATGACAGCGGACCCGACTCTAGGCTTGAGTCCATGGGCTTGGGTGGCCCCGGCAGGTTGGGGCAGTTTTGGAAGCGATGAGCTACCTGGTCCCACCCTGCTGCCCCCATGCTGGTCACAGCATCACTCTGCTCCGCAATCCTAGGACTGTCTTTCAACCAACATTTACTCGGCCTGATGCTGCTGGGCAAAGCGACGGGGCCACAAAGCAGAGGCCCCTCGGCTGCAATGCACCCCACTCTGGTCCATCGGGGGCTGCCCTCGGCAGGGAGGCCACGTGGGGAGGGTTCTTCCCAGAACGTGGCGGTAAGGACCCGGGGAGTCAGTAACACCTGCAACCACACCGACAGTGAGGCTCCCACCTACTAGTAACCCTCACAATGACGACACTTGACAACCACCCACGTGACACAACTTACAAGCCGCTGTCCCACTGCGCCACGCCCCACACTCTGGGGGACCGAGGCCCAGAGAAGTCGAGCACCCTGCCCAGGACCAGGGCCAGACTCGAGGCTCTGTGCCCAGTCCAAAGCCACGGGCCTTTCAACTGCAAATGGACAAGAACGCTCTCTCTGAATGTGCCGGGCTCTGGAGCAAGGCTGCCCTCTGCTGGAATTCCACCCTCATATTTCAGAACAGAATGAGCTCAGGTTAGAGAACTTGGTAATTGCATTTCCGCCGTCCTTCAGGAAGATTAATGCTGCTTGTTAATAAAACATTATACCTGCCGAACCGGTTTGGCTCAGTGGATAGAGTGTCGGCCTGCGGACTCAGGGGTCCCAGGTTCGATTCCGGTCAAGGGCATGTACCTTGGTTGCGGGCATGTCCCCACTGGGGGACGTGCAGGAGGCAGCTGGTCGATCTCTCTCATTGATGTTTCTAACTCTCTATCCCTCTCCCTTCTTCTCTGTGAGAAATCAATAAAATATATTTTAAAAAAATAAATAAATAAAAATAAAACATTAGACCAGTGGTTCTCAACCTTCCTAATGCCGCAACCCTTTAATACAGCTCCTCATGTTGTGGTGACCCCCAACCATAACATTATTTTCGTTGCTACTTCATAACTGTAATTTTGATACTGTTATGAATCGTAATGTAAATATCTGATATGCAGGATCTATTTTCATTGTTACAAATTGAACATAATTAAAGCATAGTGATTAATCACAAAAACAATATGTAATTATATGTGTTTTCCGATGGTCTTAGGCAACCCCTGTGAAAGGGTCGGTCGACCCCCAAAGGGGTCGCGACCCACAGGTTGAGAACCACTGCATTAGACCCAGCAGTGCTAACCTGGCATTAATATTAAAGGAGCTGGAAGAAGCGAACCTTTCATTTCTAATGGTTCTCAGGGTGCGTTTTTTCCATGTCCTAAAGCACAGCCTCCACCCACAGGACAGAGCACCTCGTCATTCCCCAGAGCCGGGAGACGGGGATTGGAGGGGGCGGGCCACTACCCGTGACACTGACAGGGAAGGGTGGCTGTGCAGAACGGGGCCGCTGCAGGCCTGAGACTGCGGCCCCAGAAGAGCTTCCAAGGCTGGCCCTGGGCTGACATCTGGGAACGTGGATGTCGGGAGGGTCCCCCACTCCCAGAACTGATCGGAGTGGCTCCCTGGGCCTGAACTGTTGCACACACAGGGTGATTGGGGCTGACCCCCTGCTTTCCTCCTGGGAGCCTGGGATTTTGCTTCATGCCTGGCAGAGGGAGCCCATATGGCCGGCCCCCAATATAACCCTGGGCGCTGAGCCCCTACTGAGCTTCCCTGGTGGACAGCACTTCACACGTGCTGTCACGGCCCATTGCTGGGGGAGGGCAGCATGTCCTGGGGTGCTCCACTGGGAGGAGATGCTGGGAGCTGGTGCCTGGTTGCCCCAGACTTCATCCCAACCTGTTCCCTGTGCTGATCTCGTTCTGCGTCCTCTCACGGTAATAAACCGTGGCCGTGAGCACAGCTCTACGCCGAGGCCATGAGTGCTGCCAGTGGATCCTGAGGAGTGGGTGGTCTTGGGGACCCCAGACAGTGGGGAAGAGCTGGGAGAGCACCTGGACTGAAGATCCAGAACATTCTAAAACCGAGAGAAAATGAAGTCCTAGAAATAACAGGATCTCGGGATAGAGGTACCCAGCCTTCATCTCATGATTCCTTCCACCCCATCCCAGGCACCGGGCAGCCCGCCGCTGCTAAAACCTCTGCAGCTGGGTGTGGCTCCCCAGCCGGCAGGAGCTCTGCCTAGCGGGGAAGACAGGAACAATCCCAGAGGCCTGTGGCTGAGGACAGGGCCCTCGTGTGGCTGGGATGGCCTCCTGGAGGAGGTGACCTGGCTGAGTCCCGAACAGGTGGAAGCGGGAGGAAGCAGCATGTGCCACATCCTGAGATGAGAGGGAGCGCGGCCGGTTCTGGAAACCCAGGAGGTTCAGTGGGACTGAGCGCGGATCGCAAGGGGCAGGAGCGGGCCGGGAGAGTGGAGATGAAAGGCGCGCCGCCCCGAGGGCAGTGGGTCTGTTCGAGTTTCCAGGAGAAGAGCTGGGATGTGGCAAATGGATTGGAGGGCGAGACTAAAAGCAGAAGGCCCGTGAGAAGGCAGCTACCACGCTGCTGAAAGCAAGAGGAAGACGAAGAGGCGGGAGGGACGCAGCAGAATGGAGGGAAACTGGTGACCGTCTGGTTCGGATGTGCAGTCTCCGTTCAAGAGGCCTCTCTCCTCCGTCTCCCGCTTCCACTAACACAGCCAGGGAGGGTGTTAACCTGGCCCCTCACGGGGAGGGACCCTGCCCAGAATTCACTTAGCCCGTGGGAGTGATTCACTTAGCCCGTGGGAGTGGAGCGGGAATGTGCCTGCGCTCAGAGCCACGAGGAAAAGCCCTCCACGGCCACTGGCCTCGGGCAGGCGGGCCCCACAACAGGGGACACATGGCGACACCAAACCCTCGGAAAGCAGTTTCGCCCCCGAGTACAGCCAGCAGATGAGCATTTTCAAAATGGCCTTTAACAACGTTTATCAGAGCACTTTTCTTTGAGGAAGGGGGAGATTCCCTAGAGCCATTTAGATCTCGCTGCATTCGAGTTCCCACAAGAGCTTCCAAACTCCAGCAAAGTCACAAAACCAATAACCCATGGCGGCGGCAGCAAGCAGATACACAGGGGTTCCGGGAAAGGAAGACGGTCCCATCAGAAAGAACCGTCTCCTCCCGGTCCCTCATGAGGCATCCACAGCCCAGCCTCTCCCACGATCTGGACCTGGCACCATTTAAGAAAACCTAAAATCCAAGTGAGGGTACGCGGCCTGCTTACCTGACCCTGCCATCGGAACCAAAGGAAACCCATGAGTCGTTCACCACCATAAAGCAGCAGCACGGTTCCCTCTCCTCCCAGACACAGCTGGGCAAACACGTGGAGGAGCAGCCGGAAGAAAGGCTCACCCTTTGAACACCCACACCCTTTGCCGGTGCTCAGGGGTCCCCAGGCCGCAGCCGTCTGACCAGAACTCCTGACGCGCACCCTGCTACCGCTGGGTTTCGGTGGCCACGTCTCACCTTGAAACTGAGGCTTGATTTCCCAGGAGCAGGAGGCAAACCCACCGAACACGTGGCCGTCGAGGTCCTCGAGGAGCAGCAGGCAGGGCCCCCGGTGTGGGACGCGCCCACAGAGCTGGGCGAAGCTGTGGCCGTGGAGCTCGGACGAGAAGAGCAGGTGCCAGCGGTGCTGCTGCTCCCTGGGCAGGTGGGAGTTGACGTAGATGACCGACAGGAGGTCCAGGACGCTCTCAAACTCCTGCCCCTGGTCAACCTGACGCTCGGGGACCAGCGTGGACAGATCGAGGGGCCAGTGCAGGCCAAAGCCCCTGTGGATGACCACACTCAGGAACGTGGCCACCAGGTGGGCCCGGAACACCCAGTCCTCGATCACAGCGGGGTCACAGTCATAGTCCAGCTGCTCAGGCCCCAGCAGCTTCTCGCCGTCTAGGGAAGGGGAGACAGTATTAGTGGGCGACCACTTGTCCTTATAGTTACTCACCTCAACCTGCAGCATAAGGATTATAGGGAAATACTATGAACAGTGATATGCCAACCAATCTGACAATCTACACCAGCGGTTCTCAACCTGTGGGTCGAGACCCCTTTGGCGGTCAATGACCCTTTCACAGGGGTCGCCTAAGACCATCCTGCATATCAGATATTCACATTACGATTCATAACAGTAGCAACATTACAGTTATGAAGTAGCAACGAAAATAATTTTATGGTTGGGTCACATGAGGAACTGTATTTAAAGGGCCAGAAGGTTGAGAACCACTGATCTACACAGTCTTCCCAAGGTGGAAGACTCACATTTTCTGATTCCAAACCTTGACTGCAAGCCTACAGTATCGAGACAGATGGTACCACTGTCCGCCACCAAGGCCTCGGAGTGCGGGCACGCGCAGGGCACTTGCCTGCAAACTTCACCTCGGAGAGCAGCTGCTCAGCCAGAGCCTGCACCCTGGACGGGGCTCCGGGAGCGCTCTTCTGCGCCCAGCCTCTCAGCTCCTGCCTGTGGCTCAGCACGTGCACCAGGGAGCCGACGAGATCCTCTGTAAACTTGAAGGTTACAATTTCACCATGAATGACATTTCTACCAGGACCAGTGACCTACGTCCTATCTGCAAGGGGGGGTGTTTTATCTCTTTAATGCCAACTGCAATGGCCACATTGGGGGAAAATCATGTAACCTGGGTAGTTACTCATTTTCCTAATGATCCCTCGGCCGGTCTGGTTTTGCCAAGGCCTTTGTCCACCGGTTATGTGACCTAGGCTTCCCCAAAGGTGGGCATCTCTGATGCTTCCACCAGCGGCTTACCCCCGAGTCCCCCTCTGACGGACACCGAGGCCACCTGAGGGCTGCAATGGTCCTGGGGCCTCCCTACCTTTTGGACTTCCTGTGCTTTCACGGGACCATCTGTGGAAGAAATCATCTTCAGGATCATGAAACTCTTCTCCCTGGAGCTCCCTTTCAGCAGGTGGGACATCGACACTGTGAACTGCTCCTGGGAGACGCTCTCGCTGGGCCCCTCCGCCGGTCTCCTCAGGTCCACCCTCCGCATGCCGTCATACAGTCGGGCGACCATCTCTGGGGGAAGCGCCTCCCCGATGTGGCTCTGTGAAGGGCGAGGAGGAGAAAGGGCTAGACAGGCTCCAAGTTAAACATGGTAACGAGGGACCACGACCTACCACTGCCAGGCCACGATGCTTTTACCAGCACGTAGCCGTCCCAGATCCTCACACGCACCATCGCTCCCCCACCGAAGGGCCTCACGTCACCAAGGTCCCACATGCATAACGTGCCCCGGCTTGTGGCTCGTCGTGGCCCTCAGGTCCTTCCACAATTTGTTCCCCTCTCTCCAAACTTCCCAGTCTCCCCATGGCTGGCCATGTCATGCCTACGTCTGGCCATCGTCTGCTCTTCACTCTGCTTAGAACATCTCCTTCCTCCTACACGGACAGCTGCCATTTGCACGTCTCAATTTATTAACATATGGTGCATATGTCTATTTGTAGCTAATCTGGTCTCCTCTATCTTACGGACTTCCAAACATAGTAGTTGGCTTTCACTTCTTATCTAAGTTGTGTGTGCTTAACATGCATTTTAAGTTAATGTTTATTTCAATTTAAAACCTAGTTCTTAATTAATGTCTTGCCAATAACATTCTGTAAATACCGCTTTCCTTTTGACTGACGTCAGATCAGATTTGGTCCAGAGATTTAAAATAAATGGTGAGAGAAAGCCAATCACGAACTTCCACCCTGGTGGGATCTGCACACGGCCTCCTGGAACCACTCACATTACTACACCGTTTGTGACACAGCGATGCTCTGCAGTTCCTGTAAAGCTGGTCCCCACCCTGACTCTCAAAAGGAGTATATCTCCTTCCGTCTGTTTCTGGATGTCTGCTGGAAAAGCAATCTCCAATTCCTTCCCAACGGAAACTATATAGTCACCAAGGCTTTCCGATCAACTCGAGCCATATTTCTCTCAACAAACACAGGAATGTTGCCACCCACCGTGCAGTTCAGTCTAGTCTGGTTCTGTCTGCTCCAGCATGGTGGGTGACCAGGCAGATGGGGGTGATTTGGGTCCAGTGGACACACCTGTGCACACACAGATGCACACACATACTAGTACCCCACACGGCTGTGACCCACATCACCTCCCTGGCCAGTTTGCTCATCTGTGAGGGGAGTATGCGGGGGGATCCCCGATGCCCATCGGCTCCCGCTCTGCATGCGCTAGAAGAGGAGGCTTCCAGAGCGCCTCACACAGGGCCTTCCCTCCCACGGCCCAGGCACAGGAGCCCATGTCGTCTCTGCCGGTGTCTCCCCTCAGTCTGAGCACTCAGACAGGCAGTGAAAGCCCCCAGGGAACAAGGCAAAAAGGTGGGGAAACAGGCATTTTAACTCCTTGTCCGATGAACCTTGACTTTGAAACATCGTTGTTTTTTAGGCGAACCATAAAGTCCCTAGGACTTCACACACCTAACAAAGCCTAAGGGCAAAAAGAACATCAAACCCTTAACAAACCCTAACGGCAAAAGGAACCCTGAGCAGTTACTGGACCGATGAACCCGACAGGTCCGGAGACGGGAAGCGGGGCTGGCCCCTTTGTTCAATCTCATTAGAACGGTGAGACGAAGGCAGAGCAGAGTAGCTGCGACAGAGACCACAGGAGTCTACAACACTGAGCATGTATACTACCTGACCCTGACAGGGAAGAACCTTGTTAAAGTTCAGTTACAAAAACAGAGCGGATTTTGGCTCGGGGGCCATGGTTTGCAGACTCCCGCTCTGGACTAGGCCCCATTGATGGCTGTGACTCTTGCCTCGAGTGCCTTCAGAGAAAAGGATCTGGGCGAGGCTGAGCTGCTCTTCTCCGGTGACAGGGCATCAAACAACCGGTCCACCTCCGCCTGCTCCTCAGGAAGAAACTGCGAACACACACTCTGCCCCAGGCGGCTCCCGCTGCTCCCCATCTTGCCTTATTGCTGGCAGGGTTCTCTGCAGAAGGAGAAGGGACCAAGGTAGAGAGAAAAATCAGAATGTCATAACCATAGAAAGTAAACGTTGATAATTACACCATCAAGTTAATAAACGTTGACTTAGCTGTAAAATGCGGCTAAAACGCATCAGAGCCAGGTCGTGCTGTTTCGATGTGGTGGAACTTGATAGTCAGTATCATTAAGTATGAAAACCCAATCCTGATTCCTACGATCTCTGAAAACATGCCCATAATTGCCAGTTTAGATTTCTCTATTTGAAAACACAGTTCTCAAGTTAATGTAACTAAGAAGTAGAAAAAAGCCCAGGAATTTAATTTAAATATTCTTTTTTTTTAATCTGAGTTTAAAACTTTAAAAACCTGTTGTCTGGATGATCACATGTATTCGAATACAATCAGCACCTGCAAAATATCATGGACAAAGGGGACAGGCTGTGTGACAAGTTTTCCCCTGTGAGCGTGGCTCAGCCTCTCCCTAGCTGTGCAGCCTTGGGCAAACTACTGAACTCTGTGGCTCAGTGGTTAAAGCATCGGTCTGCCCATCAAGGGTTGCAGGTTCGATTCCCAGTCAAGGGCAGATACCTGGATGGCAGGTTCGGTCCCCGACCCTCCCACCCCATCGGGGTGCGTGTCTCCTCACATTGGTGTTTCTCTTTCTCTCCTTCTCCCTCTCTCCCTCCCACTCTCTTTCCCATTCTTTCTAAAACTCTAAAAATCAATGGGGGTGGGTGAGGATTAACAAAAATAATAATAAATAAATAATAATAATAAATAAATCACAGCCATACCTCAGAGATCATTGTGATAATTAAATTATCCAGCCAATGAGCTCAGGAGTTTGCACAGACTAGTACCCCAAAGCAGGTGACCTTTGTTCATTATCATAGACCTCGTTACAGATCCATGGATTCAGAGAGAAAAGCTAAGTCAGATGAAAAAAAAAAATCTCTTAAGGGGCAAGTGCTGTGACTTCTTAATTCTTATCCTAAACTTCATTTGGAAACTCGCTTTGGTGAAAGCGCTGGAGAGACAAGCACTCCATAAACCGCACGTGTCAACCAGCTCCCCCCAGGACAGCGAGGGCGGGGCAGCGATCTCAGAGGGCGCCAAGTGTGTGCAACAGGCCCCGCAGGTCCCGGCTGTTCAAAACCCCAAGGGGAAATGGAGGACAGTTGGGATCTTTTCTTTCTTTTTGTTGAGGTGAGACTCGCTTAACATAAAACTCACCCTTTTAAAGGATACAACTCGGTGCCTTTAGTACATTCCCAATGTTGTACACCACCACCTCTCCATGGTTCCAAAGCATTTCCGTGGTGCCCCGAAGAAACCTTGTAACCATGACTAGTCACTCTCCATTCCTCCCCCCCAACCCCTGGCAGCCACTAACTGCTCACCCCTCTACGGGACCTGCCTACACTGGACTTTCCATTTAATGGAATCATGCATATGTGTCCTTTTGTGACTGGCTTCTTTCACTCAACAGAGTGTTTTCGAGGCTCATCCTGTTACACTGTGTTCCTTTTTCATGGCTGAGTAATATTCCAGTGTGTGGAGATAGCACGTTTGGTTTATCCATCCATCTGTTGATGGACATTTAGGCTGTTTCTTCCTTTTAGATATAGTACTTGCATGTTCTTAGCAGCAATATTCACAAGTACTTGTTTGAGTCCCTGCTTTCAAGCTTTGGGGGTACAGACTTTGGAGTGGAGTTGCTGGGTCCTATGGTAATCTGATGTTTAACTTTTGAAGAACCACCCAACTGTTTTCCATTCTCTGTTCCCAACAGCAAAACACAATGTTCCGATTTCACTGTATCCTCTCCAACGTTCTTGTTGTTTTTTCCATCATTTTTTTTATCACTGCCATCCTGGCAGGGGGCGCCGCCGGCCCGAACGGGAAGGCTCCAGCAGAGGCACCAGGGAGGGACGACAGAGCACTTGCAGACGCAGGCTGCAAACGAGGCCTTAGCAGCCCAGGGTAGGGCTGTCACTCACGGGCCATCTGATCTAAATACTTCCACTCCTCAAGTTTCTCAGCAGCGTAAGAGCCGATAAGGAAACCGGGGCCCTGGCTCAAGGTCCAGCCTGCATGCGGCTTTACTATCTCTAACCACAGCTGCCCCTAGTCCCCTCCAGGGGCACAATTCAAGCAGCCACGCCAAGACTGGCCCGTCCTCTTCCGTCCATTATTCTAAGAGCCCCAAGAAACAGCCTGATCATTTAAGACTGGGTTAGGGGATGAGCCATCATCATGGTGTTTAAATACCACCGATCCCAGCAGAGAGCGGGAAAGAGTGCAAAGCAAAGGGAGAAGCAGGGCACACACGTCTTTGATTCTGAGGTGAATGTCCTACATCCTGCACGCTGTTCGCTTCATGAAACATTCTAAGGCGATGCCCAGGAGGAACACAATGGAAAGTATGCCGCTGCCCCCTGAAGACGAGCAAGAAGCTGCATTTCCTAGGAGCTGCAGGAAGTGTGGGGGGTCTTGGTTAGAGCATGTGAGGGGGCTTGGGATGGCGTTGGGGCTGCCTTCTTGGAAGGTTCAGGGAAGGCAGGGTTCAGTCTGGACTGGGTGCAAATCAGTGACTGGGTGTCTTAATGTTTAACAAAGACGCAGGAAGAACAGAAAGGGACTACAGCTAGCATCAGGAAGGATGCTGCAGGGCTCGAGTTTACCAGGAGGGGCGGGGGTATCTGGGGAGCAGGCACCGTGATCATATCTTTGTACAGCCTGGTCCTGCTTTTGCTCTGTTCTGTCACAGCTTGACATATATCACAGGTAAATCATGACAGTCAAAAGCATTTTTAGATTCATACTCCCCCCCCCCCCACACACACACACACCACAACCAAATAATTCAAGTCACTCAAAATCTGTGTCAATTTATCAGGTCACCAGAAGTTTTGTCACACGACTCTCCCTGCGTCCTATCTTGTTATTCTGCTGAAATCCTGAAAATGGTACAAAAATGAACCCTAGTGAATTCATCTCCTTCTTCGATGGATGGGGTGTTCATAGCAAAGAGCACACTTTTCCTTCCTCTAGAAAACCGTACGGCTGTGACATGAGAAAGCCACGGCTCACCTAAATGCTGGAAGAGATGAAGAGCTCCCTGACACCTGGGACATTAGCACAGCTTCACATCAAAGCTGAACTCTCCAGGCTGCGCCCTCCTGGCAGGCTCCCACGGCCAGCCTCACAGATGCATGAGGCCCACTTGGGCACCAGGTCCTTCCTGCCCCTCGTCTGGCTCGAAGGGCCCTCCCTGTCCACCTTGCACACCTCACCATCACTCAGCCTTCGGGTTCCGAGACCACCCGGCATGTGACTTTCCTAGAACTGACCATTACCTTAACTGAAATGGAGACAGGCCTGCTTGCTCATCTGCTTGCCCCACCTCCAGCACCCAGGTTCATGGCTAATTGGTTGGCTAGAATTTGAGTCACAAAAGAGATTCTGCCCCACAGCCACCTGCCCAGCACCTAAGCCAACCTGGCGCATGAGCCACGGGATGTGTCATTCCTTTGCTGGCCTCTCAGGCGGACCAACCCATTCTCCCCCCTCCTTGTGGGCTCCCAGGCGTAAACCCCGGGAGGCTGGCCTGGCCGAGGTCCTGAGAAGGCCCAAGCACCCCATGCTCAGCTCCTATGGGTCTCGCTCCCAGGGGCCCACAGCACTCAGGGGCCCCCTGGATCAGTGCTCTCTCTCCCATTCACAACTGGATGGCTCCAGGGTGCATCATCTCTGTACCCCACGGCCTGTCAGGCCGAGACCACGGCAGGGACTCGGCACAGACAAGGAAGCGATTCGTCCCACCCTGAAGAACAACAAAGCCCAGATCCACTGGGGAGAGCTCACAGCAAGGCCAGGATCTCGAGATGAGGCCCCCTCCGGCTTCTCCTTAACCTATGAAGACATCTAAGTGCCACACCTCAGGTTCTCGGAACCCTGAGCAAGCTCCCTCCCTGCTCAAAACCAAGGATTTGCTCTACTAGGGACACCAGCCTCAGTAAGGGGTTTCTCAGCCTCTGCCCTACTGACTGGGGCGAAAAGGTCACCAACTTTTAAATGCCACTCCTCGGAAGCTGGTAGTGTACCCAGGGGTTGTGCCACTAAGGGGCCACAGGTCCCGCCTCGTGCAGGACACTTCCTGATTCAGCAAATGCATCTATTCCTTCAATCAACAGCTCAGCATCTCTCGGGCTGGGCTGTCAGAGAGAGCGGGTGGCGGAGAGAAGCCTCAGGCAGGCCTGGGCCTGCAGAAACTCCTGTTTAACAGGGAGAGGCAGACAAGTGCCGCAGGGTCAGTGGGGATCGGGGTGAGAACACAGGAGTCGAGACAGGCTCTGGCTGGGTCTTCAGGCACCCACAGGAGGCTCACCTGGGTGTGGGGTGAACCCCGAGATCAGTGAGGTGAGGCCTGGCGTGGGGAAGGTACCTAAAGGGACTACAGAGCAAGGGGACTTCTGTCTGCACCCCACCTCCTCCTCTGTCCCACAGGAAATAAGTCCCTCCACTGTTGTCTGAAAACAAATCAACACTTGCCCAGTGCCCAGCCAGTCTTGCCCAGTGCCCAAACACTGTGAGAGAGGAAAGGCTGGGCAAGCAGCCAAGGCAGGGCAATGCTCAGGAGAGGTGCTGGCCATCAGCTTGTGGGTGGGCACAGGGCGGCGGCAGTGCCCGTTGGAGACACAGGATAGGCCCTGAGGCAACACCAGTTTTTATAGTAGGAAGGAGTGTGTGTGTGTAGCAGCCTCAAATAGGAGCTCCAGGCCTATGGGAGGAGGGGCAGCTTCTAACAACATGCCCTCCCCCTGCCCCACCATTCCTAGCCTGCAGGGCACTGGAGAAGGGACACATCTCAAAACACCTCTTTTTAAAGAGCTCCCGCAAGACCAGAGGAAGTAACGGTACAAAGTGTCCCCGTTCATCCATCCCAGCCTCAATCGCTGTGAACATGCCAGAAATCTCTAACCCAGTGGTTCTCAACCTTCTGGCCCTTTAAATACAGTTCCTCATGTTGTGACCCAACCATAAAATTATTTTCGTTGCTACTTCATAACTGTAATGTTCCTACTGTTATGAATCGTAATGTAAATATCTGATATGCAGGATGGTCTTAGGCGACCCCTGTGAAAGGGTCGTTCGACCACCAAAGGGGTCGCGACCCACAGGTTGAGAACCGCTGCTCTAACCAATTTTGGGAAGGACAAGAAGGCCTTCTATGCGTCCTTACTTCTCCCCAAATGCAAGTTCCTGGGCTTTCTTTCAGTCCCAGCAATGGCTTTCGCATGGGACTGCCCCAGGTGCAGCTCGCCATGCGGCACCGGCTTTTTCCTGGCAAGTTGTGCACACAGCCACCCTCCGCTGGCCGGCGTCTCCTGTAGGTTCCTACACCAAGTTCTCTTTCAGGAGGACGCACCACAATGTTACTCCAAGATTGCGCACCCCATTAGTTCTCAGCTGGGGGTGGTTCTGTCCTCTAGGGCAGCGGTCGCCAACCTTTCGGACCTCACGGAGCACCAGTGGTCCGCGGACCACCGGTTGGTGACCGCTGCTCTAGGGGACATTTGGCAAGTTGATTTTTGGTTGTCACAACTGCAAAGGGGGTCACTGCTGGCATCTGGCGAGTAGAAACCAGGGGTGCTGCTGCTAAATATCCTACAGTGCACAGGAGGCCCACCCCACAAAAAATTCCCTGGCCCTAAATGTCAGAAGGGCAGAGGGCAAGGAATCCTGGCTTCCAAGGACCGGGCCACGGGGCAGAGCAGGAGAGTCCACACGGAACTGCACTGAATCGTACCCAGAACACTCGCCCCAGCGCAGGGCCCCAGGCTCTGAAGTGATGGTGTAACAAAGATGGGCACCTCTGAGTTCAAGTTCAACACTTGTTGGTTGTATGACCAGGGCAAGTTACTACGCCTTTTAACCTTAGTAAAATGGAGGAAGTGCCACCAACCCTGTAATGAGGTGAAAAGGGTTAAGTGAGGTTAACATAGGGCATTAATTCTGCTTTCTGGAGCCAGAGACAGACACAGATGAGCCCACAAGGGAAGACTGAGTTCTTGCCTTGAAACAAGAGAAACAGCCTGGAAGAAACAAACTCCCTCAGTGCAGGGGAGGGGGCGGGAGCCCTTGTCTGCTGAATGGACGGGCGTCCTAGGATAGCTGTCAACCCCTCAGAACCTCTCCAACTGGCTCGTTTGGGGATGCTCTCCACCCTGGCTTGTCAATCTCTAACCCCCGACCTCAAGGGGCCACGGTCTTGAGAGTGGTGACCTGACCCTCAAGTACCCCTTTTTCTGGGAAGAATCCAACTGCCTCATTGGGACAGGAGCATTCCAAGCCCTGCTTATGGCCCAGAACCAGCAGCCCTTCTGCAGAAGGTCGGCTTGGACCCAAGCCAGCTTTCAGGCCGCAGAGTCCCGCTGGCCGGAAGGTGCACTGTCCTGCAAAGGCCGGCTTCCTCCCCCAGAGAGCCCCACTGGACTCATCTGCAGAGGTGTCAGCAGAGGGTGCTCTCTTTCCCTCTCCCCTCTGCCCTGAATTTAGTGATCAGACTCGGTTAACCTGGGGAAAGCTAGTAGGCTGTGATCAGAATGCGAGAAGGAAGGTCCCCCTTCTCCTCCACCTCCCCCTCCCCCCCAGTCCACCTCAACCTCCTGACTCCTCCTCCCACAGCCGTTCCCCTGTCCCTCCCGTGTCCATACCAGCTTCATTGCTCACCCTTCCAGACAGTGGCCTCGGCCCTGGAGTGGCGCCTGCTGGGAAGCTTTTCTCTCCAGCAAACGAAAGGCTGAAGGTGCGGGGTGACTGTGTGCTCTGACGCCAAGGAGAGACCCTCCATCCCTCAAAGCTGTCCCCCATCGCCCCTAACCTCCCCCCACCTAGTGCCCGTGGCAGGGAGGTGCAGGGCCCGGGCGACTCGGGGTAGCTTCGCTCCCAGGACCAGCGTCATTGCCCCTGATCGCTGCCCCCGCCTCCAGGCCACAGAGCCAGCGCCTCTTTTCTCCGCTCACCTCTGCCCTCCATCGTCGCGGAACTAAACTCACCTTCCCAGCTCCGAAAACTGGACTCGCCTTCCGGTCGGTCGGGCTGTTCAAGGATTTTTCCCCCTGGAGCGGCCAGCCCTGTTGCCAGGCGACGACGCTGACGGGCGTCTATCTGCCGCAATGGCAGAAGTGGAGGCCGAGGGGGCGGAGTCCTATGAAGGAGTCAGCCAATGGCGATGCAGATCATGGGGGATGGGCTGGCCTTGGCGGGGCCACAGACTGGGCGGGGCCGGGATGTAGGTGGGACCCGCAGTGGTTTCGGGAAGGAAGTTGCAGGTGGGAGTGGAGGGAGTTATGCTAGTGCAGCTGGAGTGGGAACTGGGGAAGACAGAAGCTGGTAATTCAGGGGAGAGTCCAGGGCAGCCAACCTGGGGAGGGATCGGGTGTCTGGGCTGGAGTAGAAACAGGAGCTGGGCTGTGGGAAATGCAGGGGTGTGGCTGGGAAGGGGGTGTGGCTGGAAATGAGCGTGCAGATGGGAAACAGACTGCCCATGGGGTTGAAGATAACCCGAGGAGAAGAGTGGGCTAAAATGGAGACATAGTGAAAGAAAAGAGAGGCAGGTAACCCAGCTGCGGGACCCTCTACTGCTAGGCCCCCTGGATTAAGACCCACACCACTCTCCTCTGATCCCCCTCTCGCCTCACCACTGGTTCTGGGCCAGGAGCCCTCTCCCACCTGAAGAGAGTACAAACCCCTAACCAGAGCCGGGCTCCACAGGCCACCCCTTACCTCCCCCAGGAATGACAGGCCAGTGAGCCAGGACACGTGGAACAGGGAAACTGAGACAAATGGCTGAATAAACTGGCAGACCCATTTACAGCAGATAGAGAAGGTCACCTCCCTAGAGATGACCTCTGGGCCTCAGTTGTAGTTCAACTCCAGACCCAGAAAAGCAGCAAAACCAGGTGGATGAAGCCAGGGTCAGCTGCAGTGGCTAAGGACGCCCTGCCCTGACATTGACCAATCAGTGGAGACCACCACCCTGGAGGCGCACACCTAAGAAAACTGATGAATAACCTGCTGAAACTCCTCCTCATGAGACCTCCCCCTAAATCTTCCCGCCCTGCAAAAGAGAATAAAAGCCTCAAGACAGCCGAAACCGGTTTGGCTCAGTGGATAGAGTGTCAGCCTGCAGACTGAAAGGTCCCGGGTTCGATTCCGGTCAAGGGCATGTACCTGGGTTGCGGGCACATCCCCAGTGGGGGATGTGCAGGAGGCGGCTGATCGATGTTCCTCTCTCATCGATGTTTCTAACTCTCTATCTCTCTCCCTTCCTCTCTGTAAAAAATCAATAAAATATATTTTTAAAAAAAGTCTCAAGACAAAGGACTCAGTTTGGGGGGTTGGCGGGTACTCCCTCTGGGGAGCACACCTGTGCCATCCCCATCCTCTTCCCGCATAGACACGCATCTCCTAAACTCTAAGGGACCCCATGAGGCCGGCAACCAGAGGAGCAATGGGCAGTGGCAGCCATCCTAGGCTAACCCTGAACCTGTCTCTAGGGCCCCCTTCTGACTTCCTAGTGAGCTAAAGCAGCCCCACCTAGGCTCTCTGCTGTTGCTTCTTCTACCCTGAGCTCTTCTTTGTTTGATTGTCCCCAGCTTTAATAAATGTACCCCCATACTCACTCGGACTCGCGTTGTGAAATTTTGCAAACACGAAGTCAAGAACACACACACCACCAGCTCAGGGCCAGGTCCCCGTCTGGTAACACTGGTAACTAAGTCCTGCCTGCGTTCTTTCCTGCCAGCCCTTCCCAGTAGCATTTAAACGTGCTCAAGTCTCTCCAGTCTTGCTGAACACACTTTCCTTGAGCCCCATGCCCTTCTCCAGCTAGTACCCACCCTGCCTCCACTCCAACAAGTCTCAAGACTGCTGTCCCCATTTCTTCACCTTCCCTTCAGTCCCCAGACCACTGAAACCTGGCCCCAGGGGCCCTGCCACTAAATCCCTGTCACGTATCGGCACTTTCAGCCCCGATATGCAGTGGTTCCCAGTAGTCATTCCTGCCTCCCTATTCAAGCTCTCTTTCCTGGGCCTCCAGGTCGCTCAGTTCCTGGCTTTCCTCCCCTCTCCCTGTAGGTTTTCACTTAGTCCTTCCCGGATCCTGCTCTACTGGACTTCCTCATGCTGCTCCCTCCGGCCATCTCGTCTTCTCACCCGCACGTCCTGCTGAGATAACATCCTTCCTCATGACTTCAGTCCCCACCTCTCCGCAGTGCTGGCCCCCGAACCTGCACACCCAGCTGGTCATATAGCCTGCACCCTGACAGGCACGTCCAGGTGCTTATCCGACATCTCCACAGGCTGCCCATCACATGCAGCCCAGCTGAACCCAAACGCAGCCACTTCCCTCCTGTTTACCTCCCTCCATGGCCAAGTCGGAGACCTGGGACCACCCAGGATGTCTCCTCCCCACCCCCTCCCCATGTTCCATTACTGACTAAATCTGTTTTACCTCCAAGTTATGTCCTGCATCCACCCACTCCCCTATATAGGTCCAGGCTAGACCTAGACCGAAGTAGCAGCCTCCTTCCTGGCATCTTTGCCTTCTCCAGCCCATCCCTACACTGAACCCACAAAGACTTGTCCTGCCCGGTAGACTGAGAGAGCACCACAGCGTCCCTGGGCCATTCATCAGGCCGAAGTGGCGATACTGACAAAGCCGGCTGCCAAGTTCACAGGGACGGTATTACTCAAGGACACCCAGCTGAAGCTGTAGTGTATAACAGTCCCCTTTTTAAGGAAGGACTCTTTTACTCAAAGAGAACTGTGAACTCTAAAATCCTAGATTAGCAGAAACTTTGCTGTTTGAAATTCTCAGGAAGAATGAAACTCCCAGCTCCCTCCTAGAGTATGTAAATCACTTTGCCAGAAAAGAGCCTGGGCCAGGCTGGGGTGGCTCAGTGGATTGAGCACCATCCTGTGCACCAAGAGGTCACCTGTTGATTCCCAGTCGGGGCACAGGCCCAGGCTTTGGGCTCAGTCCCCAATAGGGGGCATGCAGGAGGCAGCCAAGTGATGTTTCTCTCTCATCAATGCTCTATCTCCCTCTCCATTCCTCTCTAAAATCAATTAAAACATTTAAAATAAATAAATAAAATTAGCCAAAGCTTTGTGAGTTTGGGATTACTTAAGGAAAAAAAAAAAAAGAGCCTGGATTTCCAGCCCGGGTGCAGAGCACAACATCCCACAGAGCCTTGGCTTGGTGGTTGCTAAGGGAACGGGAGCCAGGCCCGCTTTGCAGCCCAGACCTGACGCTGGCCCTTCACATATGGCCCTGCTTTGCACAGAGCAGCCCAAACACTGCTTCATGTCACCTCACTGTTCCAGAAATCCTATGAAAACTCTTACCTTTACAGGTGAGCTGCCCGGGGCTCCTGGTGCAATGTGCTAACACCTGCTTTGTCAGACTGTGGGCTTGATCCTGATGGCCCGAGGCTGGTGGGGCTAGGACAACCACAAGGTCCCAAGGTGGTAAGGGCAGGCTGTCCCTCCAGTTTGCAAATACATACCGAGCACCTACTACATGCCAGGTACTGGCGACACAACAGTGAAAGACAGAGCCCCTGCCCTCATCAATGCCCACTTCCCGAATGAGTCGGCAAAAGGTGATTAAATTAAATGGAGACGATGATGGGGGGGGGGGTGGTAAGGGGGGGGGGAATCGCTGTGGATAAAAAAGTTTGGGAAAGATAAAAGGGGAAAAAATCAAGGACAGTGAGAGCGCTGAGGGGGAAAGGCCGTCTCAGGAAACAGATGGGATATGAAGAAATACACAGGGATTTCCAGGCTCAGGAACTCAGAGGCCGTCTGAACGTTTCCTTTCCTTTGTCAAGGGTCTCCTGCCTTTCCAAGCTCTTTCCCACCTTCATCCCCACCCCGCCTGCCACTCAGAGCTTCCTGGCCACTTTCCAAGTTGGAGCAGACAAGGGACCTCCTTCGGGCGGGCCTGCCCCTGCCCCAGGGCTGTGCCTAACTGATGACAGCTCATAAGGCACAGTCCTTGGCGGAGAATATGGCCTGAGCACTGAGGCCCCGGGCCAAGGAGCAGCAGCTCCATGAGAGCCGCGTCCTAAAGACCCGCCCTCAGTGACAGGTGTGCGTAACCGGCCCTTCAGCTCCGCTCACTGGAGTTAGGCCTGTCACCTGCAGGTGTACGTGTACTTCTCACGCACACAGCCTGTGGACAGCCTTGTGCACTCCCAGTAATGCCCCAGGCGGTTGCAGTCTGACGTCCTGTAGCTGAAGCAAATCAAAGGCAGGCAGGGGCAGCGAGGCGACCCAGGTGCGGGCGGGGGGAAGGGGGAGAAGGGGAGGGACCTGGCTTTACAAATGAAAACACAGTAAAACAACTAAAAATAGATCTGCTCTGTATCACCAAGAGCCAGCAATTCCAAGCAACATCAGTGACATAATTCTCTTCCTTGAAAAAGCCCTTTACGTTCCAAGACCCCCAGTGGATGCCTGGAACTACAGATAGTACGGAACTCTCTCTCTGTTATATTTTTTCCTATACATACAAAAATACCTATGATAAAGTTCAATTTATAAATTAGGCATAGTAAGAGCTTAACAGTAACTAATAATTAGATAGGACAATCATAAGGATATTCTGTAATCAGAGTTGTGTGAACGTGGTATTAGATTACAGTGGTTCTCAACCTTCTGGCCCTTTAAATACAGTTCCTCATGTTGTGACCCAACCGTAAAATTATTTTCGTTGCTACTTCATAACTGTCATGTTGCTACTGTTATGAATCGTAATGTAAATATCTGATAGGCAGGATGGTCTTAGGCGACCCCTGTGAAAGGGTCGTTCAACCGCCAAAGGGGTCTCGACCCACAGGTTGAGAACCGCTGTATTAGAAGGAAAATAAGGGTGACTTGAACACAAGCACAGCAGTCAATCTGAAAACCCAGAAGCTATGAAGTGACTAACAGGCAGGACAGAGGATGATTCACGTGCAGGGCAGGACCGAGCAGGTGGCGCGAGATCTTATCATGCTACCCGGGTGGTGAGCAACTTAAGACACATGAATTGCTTATTTCTGGAATTTTCAGAGTGGGGTTGGCTGTGGGTAACTGACACCATGGGTGGGGGTACAACTCCTGGTGTCAGCATTAAACCTGGGGCTGGAGGACTCTTCCTGTGAAAGGCCACAGAGTAAATATTTTAGGTTTTTCAAGCCGTAAGGTCTCCGTCACAACTCACTTCCACTGTTGCTGCACAAAAGTGGCCGCAGACCATATACAAACAATTGAACATGGCTGTGCGCCGCTGTGACTATTACACTGAAACTTGAATTTCATCATTGTTACATGTTATGAAATATTTTTCTTTTGATTTTTTTCAACCATTGAAAATGTCGACACCTTTCTTAGCTCACTGGCTACACAAAAACAGGCAGCCGTCAGATTTGACTTACACGCCACGGTTTCCTGACTTCTGTTCTTGACAGTTACTGCTGTTACCCTTCTATTTGAATAATATTAGTGTAAGCTTTAGATTTGTACATTTTTATTACATATCTTTTAGAAACTGGGTTTCTTTGGAGAAGCCCCAGGTGAGTGTGAAATGCCCAGGATTTTCCGAGCTCACACAGCGTGCCGGCGGGTCTCCGGCTCCCCGTGGCACATCCTGCATCGGGGAGTAGATCTGAAACAGACTCCGGGAGCACAGGGATTATAAAGACAAGAAGGGGACCTCAGGCGACTTCAGTGCCTACACTACAGTTCTAAGTGGAGTTTCTATGGTTAAGAATTCTCAACTACAGAGCAATCTAAAAGCCGTTAGCGTGAGTCCCAAAGGCACGAATGCACGAACGGTTTTTCAGATTCTGGAATGTACTAAGGAATGAAATTTGCATGAGTCTCTGCCCAGCATAGCCTAATGTTGAAGGCTTTTTCTATTTGTATAGCTGTGGCTGCATGAAAGAAATTTGGAAAGTCAAGCTAATGAAACATGTTCATACATATGTGAGTGACTAAATAAGTGAATGTGGGGGAAGAGGCACGTCTCCCTTCCTGAAGAA
The DNA here is from genome assembly GCF_000147115.1 of Myotis lucifugus. Taxonomy (NCBI): domain Eukaryota; kingdom Metazoa; phylum Chordata; class Mammalia; order Chiroptera; family Vespertilionidae; genus Myotis; species Myotis lucifugus. The sequence continues at coordinate 1,710,886 of NW_005871083.1, read as the reverse complement.
CCCCAATGATTGTGTAGACCAGTGATGGCGAACCTATGTCACGCGTGTCAGAGGTGACACGCGAACTCATTTTTTTGGTTGATTTTTCTTTGTTAAATGGCATTTAAATATATAAAATAAATATCAAGAATATAAGTCTTTGTTTTACTATGGTTGCAAATATCAAAACATTTCTATATGTGACACGGCACCAGAGTTAAGTTAGGGTTTTTCAAAATGCTGACACGCCGAGCTCAAAAGGTTCGCCATCCCTGGTGTAGACACTCGGAGTGTAACCCTGTCTTCAGTGTGGCTGTGCACAGGGACCCCCTTCCCCAGGGGTCAATACAAATGGAGAGGGGTGAACTGTGCAGTGACAAAACCCAACCAATGCCACCTCAGACAGGTGACCAAGGTCAACCCCAGCAGGAATAAGTTACGTGGACCCTTCGGACGCCTGCTGTGATGAAGTGGAAATGGCACTTTACCCCTGGGGTCTTCCCAAAACTGATAACCTCATCTAACCGTGAGAAAAACATCAGTCAAGTCCCAGCGGAGGGACATCCTACAAAATCTCTGACGGCACTCCTCACACCTGCCAGTCATCAAAGCAGGGAGAGGCCCAATGGCTGTCACAGCCAAGAGGAGCCCGCGAAATGCGATGGCTAGACGTGAAGTGGGAACTTAGATAGGATCCGGGAGCAGAAAAAAGGTGTAGATAACAAGGAAATCTGAATAAATTATGGGCTTTAGTCGATACTAATGTAGAACTAAGGGTTCATTAATTGTAGCAAATGTACCATCATAATGTAAGCCACTCACCCTATGGGACACTGGGTACTATCTTTAAAAGTTTTCTGCAACTCTAAAACTTTTCTGAAAATAAGTTTATTTAAACAAAATGTGTCCTTCCAGCAACTACTGGCAAAGACAGATGGACACGTGGCTAATACTACTGAACGTGCATATGCCAAGAATGTCAATTTCAACAAAGCAATCGATAAATTTTCAGTTAAGGCTCTAAGCAGAAACCATTATGTTATTGATGACTAGAGGCCCGGTGCACGAAAATCGTGCAACCGGGGGTGGGGGGGTCCCTCAGCCCGGATTGAGAGAGGGCGCGGACCAGGCCGAGGGACCCCACCAGTGCACGATTGGGGCCAGGGAGGGACGTGGGAGGTTGGCCAGCTGGGGAAAGACTGCAGGAGGGCTCCAGGGCGTGTCTGGCCCATCTTGCTCAGTCCTGATCAGCTGGACGCCAGCAGCAAGCTAACCTACTGGTCAGAGCATCGGCCCCCTGGTGGTCAGTGTATGACATAGCGAGCAGTTGAGCGGTCTTAGCATATCATTAGCATATTACACTTTGATTGGTTGAATGGCTGACTGGACAACCAGACACTTAGCATATTAGGCTTTTATTATATAGGATTACTAATGAATAATCTTACTAATGAATGATGTTTCAGGGATCTCAGACCATTCACACTCAGTGATTCACTAGAAGGATTTAGGGACTCAGCATATAGTTGACTAATTTTATTACCATGAAAGTGTAGAATCAGCAAAGGAAAAAGGAAGACCCTGGTGGCATTTGGGGCACTCCACGCCCAGGCTCCCCCATGCTCCCCTCCGAGAAGGATCACACAGGGGACCCTCTTCCCCCACAATGAAAATGCAATACCGGGTGCAGTTTTCCTGCCCAGAAAAGCCCATTGGAGACTCAGCACCCAGGGTTTTTATTAGGGGCTGGTCACACCGGCACCCTCTGCCTGGCAGGTTCCCAAATTCCAGACTCCCAAAAGGAAAGCAGGTGTTGGGTATAAGCCATATTGTTTGTGCAAGCAGCCCAGGTACAGTGAACTGCCCTTCCCCTTAGGGCAGTGGTTCTCAACCTTGGCTGCACATTAGAATCACCTGGGAATCTTTTTAAAATCCTGACTTCTGGGCCTCATCCTCTGGAAATTCTGTTTGTTTGTTATGGGGTGAGGCCACAACATTAGTAACAAAGAAACAGAATTTCCGGAGGATGAGGCCCAGAAATCAGGATTTTAAGAAGATTCCCAGGTGATTCTAATGTGCAGCCAAGGTTGAGAACCACTGCCTTAGGGAATGCAGGGAATAGTTCAAGTGCCAAGTTCCCGAGGTCAGCCATTGACCAGCCCTGGAAGCAGGCCTTTCTAAAGATGGTAGTCTCAAACTCGCTATGTTAACTCTTCCACACAAATACAGGGTGCCCCCCCCCCACACACACAAAATGTATACACACAATGTCTGTAGATTCTATTACATTTTGAAAATGAAATGTATCTTAATAAACACTGCCTTTAAAATTATTCAGAGTGTGTATACATATTTTGGGTTGCCCCTGTATAAAGGTATTAGTTTTTTCCCCTTTCTTAAAAAACAAAACACATTATAAATGTATAAATTATTAACCCATTATATTTCCCCTTTTTCTACTGTAATATTTTAATGTTATAGGTTTTTACTAAAACAAATATACAAAACTCTATAAAAGAACATTTTTAGCCCTAGCCAGTTTGGCTCAGTGGATTGAGCATCAGCCTCCAGACTGAAGGGTCCCGTGTTCAATTCCCGTCAAGGGCACACGTCCAGGTTGTGGGCTCGATCCCCAGTAGGGGGTGTTCAGGAGGCAGCCAATTGATGTTTCTATCTCTCTCTCCCTCTCCCTTCCTCCCTGAAATCAATACAAATATATTTTTAAAGAAAAAGAAAAAAGAAAGATCATGGGGAAGTCCTGGGCCTTTTATCTAGTGACCAGAGGGTGGCGTCTCCCCCTCCCCAGCAGGTTCAAGGGGCTACAGGAAATAAAGCTGACGTCATGATCACACCCCACAAAGCTGTGTTGGACCAGTGACAGGGGGATGGATCTGTTCAGTCTCAAGCCCGAGGTGACGGTGCAGCTAGATGCCAGCTGTCATGAGGAATCCTGTATTTGCTTCACCTCATCCCGCACCTTGATTAGGAGCCACTGCAGGGCAGGAAACAGGCCTTTGCCATTTCCCAGCCCCGGAGTTGGTGACCCTGCCTTTTCGTTTGTTTTGTGGGGACTGGTCACAGGTAATGTAGCTGTGTGCCCACAAGGTGGCGCTCATGATCACTGCAAAATACTGTGCTCGAGCCATGGTTGTTAAAACACAAATTTTAGAAGTTTTAGATGTACAAGACTGAGAATCTGATACAGAGGGTTCCTGCGTCGCCCACCCCCAGTTTCCCCTGACTAACGTCTTACGTTCGTATGATACATTTGTCCCCATTAATGGGCCAATCCCATCTTATGTTTATTTACTTTTGTGATGATTTCTGAAACTAACTTGATTTTTATTTTAAAAAACACACACCTGTATTCACAAGGTGCTTAATGCTCTTCTTCATGGAGGCAATATTCTATTTAGAGTCCACATCATTTAATACAGCCACTACATAGTTGCTGGGGGTTTTCATATAAATGGCTATTTCTTAACTGCCCCTCAAATTAGAAAGCATAATTGCATGAGTCTCAAAGGCTAGCTCTTTGTGTTTCATTAACTATTTTTGTTGATCTCCATCACAGATGGAATGGGATTTTTCACTGGTGAAATCCATTATACGGAATTCAGAGCAGAGAAAAGAAATAACACACCACAGAGTAGGAGACAACAATAATGGAGAAGAGGGAGCTGAGGACCAGCCCGTAGGACCAGCTCAGTCTTCCCCTGGTGCTGGCTTTGCAAAGGTTGGCACATTGTAACCCATACAGCACAGCCCTTTGGAACCGTCAGCTCTTCCAGCTTCATTTTGTCAGTGAGAGGTGGGCCGGGAAGGGAGCGCCGCTGACTACTGGGTTCCGCTCCCTCTTCTGCTGCAGCGGTGCAGGGCCTGTGCTGCGCACCACACGTCTGAGGTGTTCGCCCGCGGAAAGGCGCAGCAGGGCTGACATTCACACCCAGAACCGGGAGGTGGCTCGGGAGTATCCGGTCTCTGCCACTCTTTCCCTCTATCATGTTGGTGGTGGTGCCAGGTGATAGACGGGATGCTGGCATCCGTTTCCCAGTTCGTCACAGCGCCCTGTGGTGATGTGATGGTTGCACCATGATTGCTTGGGCCAATTCATGACCATTGCTCTCAAAAGCCTGTGCTGCAGCCTTCGAGGCATCCCAACTCCCTTTACGGCCTTCAAAAGCTGGTGCGGTATCCCCAAACCCGTCCCTCTTACCTCACCGCTGTCCATGTGTCATGCGACAACCACTTTTCAATTCGGGCTTCTCCTTTTTCAAAGACTGGTTGTGACCTGAAGCAATTTGACCAAGTTGTTACTGGGCGGGAGTGGCCCAGCGCAGGTCTGCCACAGGCCAGCTGCAGTACCCGGGTTCTTGACGTCACACAGGGAAGGTGTCACAATGGGAGGCCAGGTGATTTTGAAGCACGTTTATTAAAGCTGGGGACAGTGCAGCACAGGAAGGACGTGGGGCAGAAGCAGTAGCAGGAGAGAGCCCTGGCAGGGCTCTGCTGTGGCCCTAGAAACGTTAGAGCAGTGGTTCTCAACCTTCCTAATGCCGCGACCCTTTAATATAGTTCCTCATGTTGTGGTGACCCCCAATCTCATTGTTACAAGTTGAACATAATTAAAGCATAGCGATTAATCACAAAAACAATATGTAATTATATATGTGTTTTCCAATGGTCTTAGGCGACCCCTGTGAAAGGGTCGTTCGACCCCCAAAGGGGTCGCGCCCCACAGGTTGAGAACCGCTGCGTTAGAGGAAAGAAGTGAGCCAGGGCGGAGCTGCTGTAGCTCACTGGGAAGTCAGAGAAAAGGGAGACAGGTCACGGGGTGAGCCTGGGACGAGCTGCCGCTGCCCACTGCTCCCCTGGTTGCAAGTCTTGTGGGGACCCTCAGAGTTTAGGAGGAAGTAAAAGTTCGTGCCCGAGAAGGGGCAGGGCGTGCTCTAGAGCGAGCCTGCACCAGGTCTCTGTCGTGAGGGTTTTATCTTTCGTCTGTGGGCGAGGATCTGATGGAGGGTTTGAGGTGAACATTCATCAGCTTCCCAGGCAGGTTTTCAATATGATGATGCATCCAAATGAGTATGGGATTCTTCTTTGGTCGACTTTGCTGTTTGACCTTTATCTGGAGTCTGTGTGGCTTTAATGGGGGTTTTGGTATTTGTCCCTCCGACTTCATCCGTCCTTATGTTTGGCTGGCACAAATGGCACTCAGGGGGTCTCTGTTCTCTACCGCCCCGACCAGGGTGACTTAAACTGTTTATTTTGGTTGGGGAGGAGGGTGTAAACCACTTGCTCTCGAGTGTCCTTGGTTGGAGGACATAAGGTCTGGGACTCACTGGCTGTAAGTTGTTGGAACTGTCTGGCCTTGTTTGATTATCTTGTCTCCATTTCCTCATTCCACTTGCCCGGGAACTTTCCTAGCTTCTTACTCTCCTGCCCCAAAATGACCAAGTGGGCAATGGTGCAACTCCAATGGGAGTCCGTGAGAATGACGTCACTTACAGGACTCCGTCTGGAGACGAACAGCCGGAGTTGAGTCACTGCTCCCTCCACAGGTCTGGGAGGGGGCGGGCTTCTGGTTGGTAGCTGCCCCAAACGCCGCCCCATCACCGGCCAGGACTGTGCCTCGAAGACTGTGTCCACGAGGGAAGACTGCCTGGAGAAGCGGTCCTACCTTATGTCTCATCGTGTCTCCTTAGCCACCCTGGGCTGTGCCGGTGCCTCACTCTCTCCTTGCTTTGACGGCCGTCGCAGTCAGCAGGCATGCTGGTCGGGGTTTTATGAGACGCCCTCTATCGATCCATCTGACGTTTTTCTCTTGATTAGACTGAGGTTGTGGGTTTGGCGGATGAAGACCCCAAAGGACTCCTGACACCATATCAAGGGCACATGCCGTCCCCGGACTCATCCCTGTTGGTGGTGACCTTGGTCACCTGGCCTCGGTGCCGTCTGGCCGGTTTCTGCACTGTCCAGTCTCTCTTCCTCCGTCCCTCTCCCAGGCTGTGCTTCTTGGTTCATGTATTTTTTAAAGGTTTGTCCTTCCTTTTAAACCGTTGCCTGCCCCTCCCCTCCAGTTAGGACGGTGGAGAGGACAGGGCGTTCTGGCCGCAGGTGCAAGAACAATGCGGAGACGTGCAGCCCAGCAGTTTGGGAAGTTCAGAGCAGAAGACAATTCCTTGGGGTGCCTGCCTCTTCCTGCCTCTCCAATTACCCAAGTCAAACTCCACCGGAGTCATTGAGGGGGTCAGAGGAAGGAGAGCCCAGAGAAGAGCAGTGTGAGAAGAGCGGAGGGACGGCACCCCCCTGCCCTGTGAGCAGCGCAGGAGTCAGAGACCCTGAGAGCAGGGCCTTGCGTCTGTGTCCCAGCCCGGCCCGCAGGTGGCGCTCAGGAGGCGGCCGAATGCAGGAAGGCAACCTGCAGTCGGCGGGAGACCCCACCAAGGAAGCCACGCCATGTCCTTCAGTGCCTTCCCACTGTCCCGGGGGCAGGGGGGCGGGCTGCAGCTTCCCTTGCCCCGGCCTGGCCACTCTCCCCGCACACATGGCCTTTCTGTCCTGGACCCTGCCAACTCCCCAGCTCAGAGCCTTCGCACTGGCCCTTCCACTCCCCCTGGAAGAGAGTCCCGACCATCTGCACTTCCTCACCCCCTGGCCTCAGCTAAAATCCGCCTCCCGGAGACCTTCCCGGCCCCTCTCCTCCCCACCGCAGATGCTCAGATGAGAAAGTGGGGGCAGAGAGGGGTGAAGTCTTTTGAAGACAGAACAGGGTTCAAGGTCAGTGTGGGGAAACCTAACCTGGTCAGAGGGGAAACCTAACCTGGTCAGAGGCCAGGAAGACCCCAGGGATGAGCCCTGAGACTCAGGAGGCGTCAGGGTGGGGGCGGGGTTGGAGGGGTTATGCCCCGTCCAAACCCCCTCTCCCCACACGCCTACACTCCCCCCTCCACCCACACACTTGGCTTAAATTTTGCAGTTGATCCCTGTGACCGCCGCTCCCACCAGTGTCACCCCAGCAGACAGCCCCGTCAGGGGGGGTGTGAGCACCTGCTCTGGGTGCGTTACATCCTGGTTGGGCTGAAAGTGTCGCCCTGAGGTCAACCCGTTTCTCGCCACCGTAAAGCTCTGTGCTTCTGCTTTGGTGGCGACAGGTTTTTCTTCTGCTAAAACCATAAAAGGCCTCAACATCTCCTCGTTGCTAAGCTCTGTGCACACCCTTAGCGCCGATTCGGTGTAGCTGAGCGAGACCCTGCGGTGCAGCTGCCTCACCTGTGTCATCCTTGTCGCGGGATGGCCTTATATGGTGAAAAGCAGCTCCGCAGGGGCAGCCCGGGCCTCACAAAGGAGACCTCAGTTTCGAAACCGGCTCTGCAAGGACCTTCGCAGAAGGACTGCCTCCGCAAGTCCCCAGCCCCCAGCCCCCAGCTCCCAGCCCCCAGCCGCTTGCTACCTTTCAGGAAGGGACAGTGTAGCTACAGCAGCAGGAGTGAGGGGCCAAGTACACAGAGGCAATGCCATCCTGCTTCCTGCCCAGCAGCTAAAACAGAGGAGATGCTGGAGCGTGTGTTGCTGGGGGGAGACCAGCAGACAGAGGCAGTCGGTATTGTAACAGGAGGGGAACCAGATGAAGCTGCCGTTTGGGGTTTCAAATATGGCAACACTAGGAAATGCTGGCTACTGATAAGGCCCAAGGCACAGTAGCTCACTTCACATCTCACAGCAACCGGGGAGACTAACGGCCACAATGAGCCCCACTTCACAGACACAGGTGACTGAGGCTCGGAGGAGGCAGTGACCTGAGGTCAGTAACTTGTCTGCCGTCTCCCAGACAACCCGACCGGCCTCCGGAATCCACCCCCAGCAACTCCGGGCTGCCGGGAAGAACTAAAGGCCACAGCTGGCCGCCCACGGCAGCAGCCACGGCCACACGTGGCCACCAAGTGCTTGAGCTGGTCCACACGCAGACGTGCACACCAGAGCTCAGAGACTTGGTTTTTAACTTTTAGGTTAAAAAGTTATTTTCAGTAGCAAAATCTCTCAAAAATGTAACATTTATTTGGAAATAATTATAGGCTCCCAAGAAATTGCAAAGATAGCCCACGGAAATCCCAGATACCTGCACAGCTTTGCCCTATAGTGACATCTATCATAATAAAAGCATAATATGCTAATTAGACTGGACGTCCTTCCGGACGACCTTCCGGACAAAGCCGGGGCTGCGAGGGAAGCCTGGGCCTTGGGTGCCTGCCAGCGGCCAGAGGGAAGCCAGTGCCCGCAGCTGGGGAAAGGGAGGCCTACTCTTGCACGTATTTCGTGCATGGGGCCTCTAGTCTTATATAATGATCATACAGTGTCAAAACCAGGAAACTGATATGGGTACGTGTGTACGATTCTGTCGTTTTACCACACATGTGGATTTGTGTGGCCACCACTGCAATCAAGATCCAGAACTATTCCCTCGCCACAAAGATCTTCCTCCTCCTCTGCCCCATAATTTTAAAATAGAGATGACCTGTTGAAATAATACCTTGGCCATTTGGGTTAAATAAAATGTATCCTTGAGATTAATGTAGCCCATCCCTTTCACTTTGAAAATGTGGCTACTAGAACATTCGGAATCATGTTTGGGGCTCCATCCTGTTTCCAGGGCTGTCTTAGAAGTTCTGACCCGGCTCGGCCACTTGGGACAGGTCCCCGGACCTCCACAAGCCTGGCTCCTCCAGGGTAAGTGTACAGTTGCTCATTCATTCCGCGCGTGTATTGATTGTCTGCTGTGTGCTGGGCGTTATGCTAAGGGCTGGGGACATAGAAGCAAAGATTGCAGGTCAGAAACCTAAACTGTCCAGGGAAACCAGGCAGGGGCTTCCCAGAATCCCACCCCCTCCTGACCCCTCCCAGCACTGACTCAGAGGCAAGTGGAAGGAAGTGACGGTGGTAGAAAAATAAAAATAAAATGCTGACACAGTGAAGGCGCTGGTGCACACAGCTATTGCCCCAGGTAGCGAGCTCAGGAGGGGGCCTGGAACCAAGCCCCCGTCTGTCCATCTGTCTTTCCATCCATCCCAGAGGCACTTGGCCCCCACTACACCTTGGAGTCACCTGGAAAGCTTTTCTTTTTGTCATAAAACTTTCTAACATGAGGAAAAGCAGACCAACAAAGCAAACCTCCTCACACCCAACCCCTGGATTTAACAATCGTTCCGTTTTGCCGTGTTTCCTATTGGTCATGGACTATTTGAAAGAACATGGTTGTCACCCTGACATTTCAGCCTTAATGTGTCTGTCTGGCATCCTCGGGGAAAAAAAAGGACAATTTTCCTTAACCCGGACCACCAAATGCCCCGATCCACCCCT
>NW_005871083.1:1696414-1701023 GCF_000147115.1 Myotis lucifugus | reverse complement strand
TGACCCATCTGGATGTGGCTCAGCCTGGGTGCTCTGACCGCTCCGAAGGGTCCAGCTGCAGCCGCTGGATGCCCACTCTGCTTCCATCACCATCAACCGTCAGCACCTGCTGCCTTTTGGGAAGGGCTAGCAACTCCTCTGGGGAAAGAAGTGCCCACACCCTCGGGGGTTGGAACCCTGGAAGCTGTGGTCCTCGGTGTGGGGGCCTGGCCAGCAGGTCAGCGCACTTGGGAACGTGTGAGAGAAGTAGGTCCCTCACACCCAGGCGGGCCTCCCGAGTCGTGGGGGGGGACCCAGCAAGCTGTGTGCTAAGGAGCCTTCCTAGCAACTCACATGCCCCTCAGGTGTGAGAAGCAGAGCCTAAAAGGGGTGAGGCCCCAGCCTCACGTGCATCCTAATAGCCTCCATGTGAACCAGCCGGGGGACCCCAGGGCGGCCGGCTCTCTCCCAGCCGCTCTGCCAAGGAGCACAGCCCACATCAGAAGCCACTCGCCTGTGTTTCCTCCCTGGCACCCCCACCTCGCTGTGGTCCCAGACATCCACTCGGTTAATTAACCCGTTTGTCGGAACATTAATACGTGAACTCGCTAACACGCTCACACAGCCCCAGGGAGCCTGTCACAAGAAGGAAATCTCCTTCCCACCGTCCTTCCGCGTCCTCTCGCCGGAGGCAGCCACCGCCAAGCTTCTGTGCTTCTCCCAGAGACTCCATAGTCACGGCAGCCCACGGCCTCAGCACCCACTCCAGCAGCCACTGCCGTCTCCACCTTGTCTTTCTCTTCCACTTAATATACTAGGGAGCTCACACAAGCCTCCATTTTCATATACGCCCCGTCTGAGAACACACAACCGAGCCAGTCCCCCACGGATAAGCATTTTGGTTGCTTTCCATCTTCCCACTTATGCGCGACGCTACCCTTAACATCTTGTGCACTTACCTTTATCCCAATGGCCGAACGCCGAGGTCTCCAGATTTGTGGGTTTCACAGGCTACTTAAGACAGGGGTCCTCAAACTACAGCCCGCGGGCCACATGCAAATACAAATATTGTATTTGTTCCCGTTTTGTTTTTTTACTTCAAAATAAGAAATGTGCAGTGTGCATAGGAATTTGTTCATGGTTTATTTTTTAAACTATAGTCCGGCCCTCCAACGGTCTGAGGGACAGTGAACTGGCCCCCTGTTTAAAAGTTTGAGGACCCCTGATTTAAGACATCAAGGGGCTAAAACAAGGCTGCCTGCTTATTTTATCAACTAAGAACTTAAAAAAAAAGGTAATACATTTATCATCGCCTCTGTTCCATAAAGAAAAATCATTCTAGCACCTCCGTGTTAGAAAGAGGGTTTTTCAAGGCAGTAGGTTGACGGCCTTGTTCTGTAGAACGCCCAGCATTTGTAAGTCACTACAGACCTGAGGCGGCTCCATGGCAGACCGGTTCCAGCAGCATCCTTCCAGGGAAGCAGGGAGCCAGGGTCATCCGTCCGCATGCACCCACCCGCCAGCGCCCGCCGCTCACCCACACACCGCCCCAGGGCTCATTTTGTAATGGGGCTCCAGCAGGCTTCTCCGTGCTGTTTTTAATGACGGGCCCGGTCCCAGGTGTTTCTACTGTAGAGGAAGCCGCTCCTGGGGCCACTGCGTTGCTGGGAGAAGGTAATTGCAAGCAGGTGCTTAGAGAGATTAACCAGGCGATTGGACAGCTGTTTCATTTTCAGGGAAATCCATTAACAGGTGGTTCTTAGCTCTATTAATTGCCAATTGCTCTGCAACCCGATTGCTCCCGGGGTCCCCTTCTCCAGGTGTCCAGGGGTTCAAATGGCTGGAAAACAGGACGGCGCCTGCCCCCCTTCCCAAGGGGCTGGGTCTTTCCTCTCTTCTGCGTATTGGCAAATGGAAGCCAGGACCTGCCCTGTCACCACGGGACTCAAAGGCACACTTAAGCTTGAGAAGCACTGGCCTTAAACAGAGCTCCACTGAGACGCAGGACGGTGCAGGGTAAGGGGCCCACAGTCAGAGTGAATTCGGGGACAGTGTGCTATCGGACAGCTGGCTGTGGGTCTGACTGTTTATAGCACACTGAGATGCTTTGTCTCTCTAGGCCTCAGTTTCCCCATCTGTAAAATGGGGATAAGACTAGAAGCGGCCTCCAGGAGGTGTTCAGATGATTAAATACACTAAATGAACTGAACGGAAGGCTCACTATATCAGGGTGGGCCAAAGAAGAGGTTCTTTAAACACGTGATGCTTTTCTCCCTGCTCCAAAAAGAAAGGGACTCAGGAGCCACTGTCTTCCCAGCCCTGACCACCCCAGAGACCCAAATCCGTGGTTGTGAGGCTGTCCTGGCAGGTGGTTAAACACAGAGTCCAGGGCTGTAGGTCAGGGATGGTGTGTCCACCGGTGATGCTGACACATGCGGTCCAAGGCGCACATACAGAGAACAGTGCTGTGGTCTCACTCAGAGGACGAGCAGCATCGCCTGGGAGCCTGTTAGAGGTGCAGGATCGCAGGCCCTCCCCGGACTGTGGACTCAGGATTTGCATTTTAACAAGCTCCCCAGGGCCAGGCATTACCCTAGGGCCGTGGTCGGCAAACTGTGGCTCGCAAGCCACATGCGGCTTTTTGGCCCCTTGAGTGTGGCTCTTCCTAAGCCTTAGGAGTACCCTAATTAAGTTAATAACAATGTACCTACCTATATAGTTTAAGTTTAAAAAAGTTGGCTCTCAAAAGAAATTTCAATCGTTGTACTGTTGATATTTGGCTCTGTTGACTAATGAGTTTGCCGACACAGCAAATGAGTGGGGCCCCTCCCACCTGCTACCTGCCCCACCCCTTCCTCAGAGGACAAGTGCTAGCTGTCGTCCTCCAGGGTTGAACCGATTTTTCTGGAATGGGTCCTGTATTATTTCCTGGGGCTGCTGTAACCAAGTACCACAAACTTGGTGACTGCTACTGAGCTTCTGCCTCCATCCCAGGGCGTCCCGGCTGCCCTCATCCTGGGACCCCTCCCCACCTTCTAACCATGGCTCCTGCAACAGGCTTTTGCCTCCAGAACCTGCCCTCTTTGGGGCCCCTCTGTGCTCTCGGGGTGGTGGTGGCCATGGGGACACACGGCTCAGAACTCTCTCCAAGAGAGCACCGCAGCGTCTCTGCTCGCAGCCCGGGTGGAGCAGGCAGGGCCGGCGCGCAGGCCAGCCTGGCCCGTGTCCGGGCTGCTGCACAGGGTCGCCTTCCCTCCGGGGCTCCCATCGCCTGGCTGACTTCCTCCTTGCTGCCCTGCGGCTGCGGCACTTCCCACCCAGCCTCCTTCCTCTCGCTTCCTTTCTCGGTGAGGCCCGCACTGTGGGCGGAAGGTTCTCCCGGGTCCACCACGTGGTGTCCTACCCTGTAAGCCTCTTGCACGTCTAACTCTACCAGCACCTGCTTCCTGTGGGACCGGAACCGGCACAGAGTCCAGCTTGGCGTCTGGCTCAGGCTCAGGTGGGTGTGTCTCCATGTGCAGGAACAGGACCCAAGAAACACAGGCGGCCACGACCTGACAATCTCCTCTGTGCCCAGCTCTCTCCCCAGGGCCCCACTGCAAGCAGCCACTGACCCAGTGTTTCCCTCCCTGACACCCTTGCTCTCTCCTCTCTCCCACCCCCGCCCCCTGGAAGGTCTGTTCTCTTTCCTGCATCTTTTCCGTGCCCTTTCTCATACAAATGTAGCCCATCCCCTGATCAGAACTCTAAAGATCTGAGAGCAGGCCAATCAGTCAATCTGCTGTCAATCCCACTTGGAAGGGCCGAGAAGGGCATGCATGCTTTTTGTTGATATTTTTTCCTGTCCCCCAGACACAGACTTAATGGTTACAATACCTTTCTTTAATAACTCGCTTTTTCATTACTACTAAGCATCCGTTATGTGTATGTGACAATGAACGTCCAGAGAATTGCTGACCATTTGCACAGGAAACCTGAGGAAGGCACCTCTTGACCAGTAGTGGTCCCCAGACCACACACTCAGGAGCCCTGTCTTAGACCTGGTCCCCATCACCCCTCTCCCTCTCCTGAGCCAATCAATCAGTCCTTAGAAATGAGACAACAGCAGCTGCAGCCCCCAACCCAGCCTTGTGTGCACAGAAGCATCTCAACCCTGAGAGGAGGGTTCTCTCCTCTCCTGTTCTTCCCCACCTCCTCCCTCACCTCCTTCCCCACCTCCTCCCTCACCTCCTTCCCCACCTCCTCCCTCACCTCCTTCCCCACCTCCTTCCCTACCTCCTCCCTCACCTCCTGCCTCACCTCCTTCCCCACCTCCTCCCTCACCTCCTGCCTCACCTCCTTCCCCACCTCCTCCCTCAGCTCCTTCCCCAGCTCCTCCCTCACCTCCCTTCCCCACCTCCTCCCTCACCTCCTTCCCTCACCTCCTCGCTCAACTCCTGCCTCACCTCATTGCAGAACTGCTTCCGACCTCATACGTGAGCTCCTAGAGACCTGCTTCACACTCTTTCGTAACTCCTGCAACACCTCCTGCACAGCTCTAGCTGACCTCCTGTAGCACGTCTTGGCTGATCGGCTGGGGTACCACTTACAAAAATACAACAGAACTGATGAAGGAGCTCGTGATAGTGCT
>NW_005871083.1:1683268-1696314 GCF_000147115.1 Myotis lucifugus | reverse complement strand
TACCTCCTCCCTCACCTCCTCCCTCACCTCCTTCCCCACCTCCTTCCTCATCTCCTCCCTCACCTCCTTCCTCACCTCCTCCCTCACCTCCTCCCTCACCTCCTTCCCCACCTCCTCCCTCACCTCCTTCCCCACCTCCTTCCCTACCTCCTCCCTCACCTCCTCCCTCACCTCCTTCCCCACCTCCTTCCTCATCTCCTCCCTCACCTCCTTCCTCACCTCCTCCCTCACCTCCTCCCTCACCTCCTCCCTCACCTCCTTCCCCACCTCCTTCCTCATCTCCTCCCTCACCTCCTTCCCCACCTCCTTCCCCACCTCCTTCCTCACCTCCTTCCCTACCTCCTCCCTCACCTCCTGGGAGCCCACGGGTCTGCACCCATCTTTTGTTCAGCAGCGCAACCAAGAACAGAGTGTGAGCAGGTTCTGTGCAAATCGCCCTGAGAAAGCACAACCCACCTCCGCCAGCCCCGCCAGTCAAAGACCCAGACCTTCCTGAACCTCCATCTCTTCCTGAACCTCCATCTCTTCCCGAACCTCCATCTCAGGACAGTCATGGGACGCCCCCGGTGGAAGCTGCTGGCCCGCGTTCCAGCACCTTTGCGGTGAAGGCCATGGGCCTTGAAGAGCCACTGGGATATTATTTTCTTTGTCAGGACTGAGAGTTCCTGGTGTTCTTTCTATACAATGGCCAACCCCACTGTGGAGGTGACAGTTCCAGCGCCTGGGCAGCCCACGAGGTGGAACACTGGAAAAGAAGCAGCTGTGGCTTTAAGGCTGTGCTAGCAATGGCTCCCAGGGCTTCCCAGGGGTGGCATGAGCCCAGCTCAGAGAAACAGGCTGCTTCCCTGTGGTTTATTTGCCTGCGTGAATCAGGTAATTGGTGAGAAAGAAGAGACGCTCGGGTTCAGCCAGGCTTTGAGCCGTGTTTTTTGAATGGACAGGAATACTGTGGAGGAGGGGACACCTGCTGTCACACATGTGAGAACTGGTGCTCGGAAAGAGCTAGAAAGTTGTGCAAAGCCACACCGTTGGGAAGGGCAGGGCCATGGCTGGGGCGGGGTCTCCTAGTTCACAGCAGAGCAAGGTGGCTTGTCTGGCCACCCATGAACTGATTAAAATATTTTCCAACCAAGGTCTGTTCTTTGGGCAAATATGGTTTGTTGCTATTTTAAAATACAATAACACCAAGCACACAGATTGCATGTATTCTGTGCTGGGCGCTGACCTGAGCCCTTCACCAGCACTCACTCATGTATTCATGGCCACACTCTACGAGGCAGCTTCAGGCATTATCCAAGTACAGTGGGGCCTTGGCTTACGAGTTTAATTCATGCTTGAAACAAGGGATGTCTGCGCTGGGATTTACACTTGGGCATTTGCTTCTGGAATTGATGTACTTACTCACTGCCCTCTGTCAAAAAACTCGTTAGTCAGGACACTTGTAAGTCAAGGCCCCACTGTATTAGATCTGAGGAAACGGAGGCACGGAGAGGCTAACTGACTTGCTTGAAACAAGGGATGTCTGTGCTGGGATTTACACTTGGGCATTTGCTTCTGGAATTGATGTACTTTCTCACTGCCCTCTGCTACAGAGAAGAGAAAGGAAACACAAAGACAGGAGAAGCGGGTTTGGCTCCTGAACAGGATCAAAACTCACAGAATTTAAGGGTGAAAATCCCCTTGATCTATAGCACCAAAAAACTGGTTGAGACGCCTTCAGCATCAACCAGAGACAGCAAAGCCTAAAGAGGGAGAGAGGACAAGGAACCAAGCTCTGCAGACCTACTAGCTAAGTGACCTGGGCTAGGTCTTTAACTGGCCTCAGTTTGCTCATCTGTAAAATGGGGACAGTAAGACCTTCGTCATAATGTGGGTGTTAAATGAGTGGAGCTCTTAGAACAGTGCCCTGGCTCTTCTTAAGTGCTGACAGTGATTAACTTTTGTTATGTCTGTTTTCTGCTCAGCTGGATACTCCCACCACACCACCACCACCTCACCTTGGAGTGGATTTGCAGGATAATGCAGCCCCTGGTCAGAGCTTCCCAGGCTGACTTAGCGACATCCATGTGTGGTCCACAGAAGCTTATGATTATGACTATGACTTTTTAAGAAGTCATAATAGAGTCGCAACTGTATCTGTGGGTAATTTCTCTCATTTCAACACCAAAGCCCTGGATATGAACGCCCTCAAAGAGAAAACTAATGTCAGCTCCTCTGTATGTTAACACAATGAATTTTAAGGTTCAGGAGCTGGAGACTGAAAGGGCCTATGGGAGAGCCCATCTCTCCATATTCATTCATTCATTTATTCATTCATTCATTCAACAAATGTTTCTTGGAGCACCTACTATATGCCAGGCACTATGCTAAGGACTGAAAAACAGTGAGTGGGCAAACAGAAACTTTCTAAATGGCCACACCCCATCAAGCCATGTATCCCATGCACAATCACTTAAGTGCTGTGAAGGGAAATACAAGGGGGCCAGGAGAAAGTGTAACAGAGGATGGGCCTGGTCAGGGTGGCCAAGGGGCTTCCCTAAGGAAGTCAGAGTTAAGCCTGAAAGAGGGAAGGAGGATGGACAGAAGAGAACATCAGTCCGGGCTGCAGGGAGGCTTGGGGAGGAGAGAGGGCTGGGTCTGGGGAATTGAAAGGAAGCAAGTGTTAGTGAGTGAGCAGGTCAGGCTAGGTGGCTACAGACATGCACAAGATCGGCTTGGGAGAGGCCTGGAAGGACAAATATTCTTGGAACAACAGGAAGTTATTAAAAGTTTTCAACACATGACATGCTAAGATTTGAATTTCAGAAACCTCACCCTGGCTGCTATATGGACGACCCATGGGAAGAGTGGAAACCTAGTGAAGGACAGTGGGCACTCAGACTAGAGTGCTGGCAATGGAAGTGAGCTGCATTTATAAAATCAATAGGACTTGGTGATAAGTTGGACATATGAGTAAGGGGGTAGGGTAAAGGATGCCCCCTGGCTTTCTGGCATGTGCATCTTGGAATGTGGTGGAGTCTTTCACTCAGGACAGTGACAGGAACAAGGTGTAGTTTTTCAGCTTCCCGTCTCCTGAAAATGTTTTGCTGTTTCTCCAACAGTCATCAGATGAGATGCAGCCAAAACCACATCAACTTGCATTTTCATAGTCTCTGTGCTTTATTCAAACTATCAAAATATGGAGAGAGTTACTATGCTTCAGCATGGGAGTAGTGATTCAGGACGGGATCAGGACTATATTACAGAGGCCTAGAGGTCTTTTTATTTGGAAAGTCAGACTCCAACTTGGACAGCTGACACTAAAACACCATGTTTTAAGCTCTCAACATCAGAAAGAAAACCTTGTACTTTTCCCAAAGCTCCTTTCCTGATCAGCAGTTATTATAAGAGACAAGAATGTGCATTATGGTTTTTTTGTTGTTGTTGTTTTAAAATATATATTTTATTGATTTTTTACAGAGAGGAAGGGAGAGGGATAGATCGGAGATGATAACTCTCTGGCCCAAGACCAGCCGTCCAGTAAGCAATAGGTAGGGGATTCAAGGACATGGTATTCTCAAGGTACATGCCCTTGACGGGAATCGAACCTGGGACCCTTGAGTCCGCAGGCTGACGCTCTATCCACTGAGCCAAACCGGTTAGGGCAAGAATGTGCATTATGTTTATGAATGCTTGCAGTAATTCTATGGGAGAGGTATCATTATATGTTCCACTTTACAGTCATGAAAACCAGGGCTCGGAGATGATAACTCTCTGGCCCAAGACCAGCCGTCCAGTAAGCAGTAGATAGGGGATTCAAGGACATGGTATTCTCCAGATTCGCTCTCTGCCCTGTGGCCCACGAAGCTGGTCTCCATGAGCTCATCCCTCAGGCTCCCTTGGATTTCGCCAATGGGAAGCACACGCAGGAGATGAGAGGCTGGGAGGAGAGACATCCAGGGTGTTAATGCTCTGTCCACACTGGCCTTGCTTGAGCAGTGGCTTCATTCTTTGGCCATGACCACAGCTCCTTTTTGGTCAACTTCTCTCCGATGCTGCAATGCTGGTAGATACTCCCCTCTTCCCTGCTCAGGCCAGGGGTTGCCTGGCTGCCTGCTGCAGCTTGTGGGGGTTTCTCAATCCCGTTTCGCTTCCTCCCACTACCAAGCCTCTGTAAATTGCCCCTTCATTCCATTCCCTTGAGGTGCACTGCCCTTTCCCGCTGACCTTGATTAATACAAACACAGTTTACAGGGACTCAACGCTGCTCATGTCCTCCAACCCCCCGTACCCTGACTGGGCCCAAAGCCTCCTCACCCACACACTCCAGTTTCTCCTTCCAAATCTTCACAGTAGCTCTTCCTCAGGGCTGCCTACGTAGCTGGCCACCATCTCCTACTCCGCAGCATGGCCACCCCAGACCCTTCGTGAAACCCAAGATCATCAAAAAGAGGACCAAGAAGTTCATCCGGCACCAGTCAGACCAACATGTCAAAACGAAGCACAACCGGCGGACACCCAGAGGCACTGGCCATGGAATGTGTAGAAGACCCAAGGGCCAGCTCTTGATGCCCAGCGTTGGCTATGGGAGCGACAAGGAAACAAAACACGTGCTGCCCAGTGGCCTTTGGAAGTTCCTGGTCCACAGCGTCAAGGAGCTTGAAGTGCTGCTGATGTGCACCTGACTGTGCGGGGATTGCTCACATTTCCTGAAAGAACCGCAAAGCCGCTGCGGAAAGGGCAGCCCTGCTGGCCATCGGGGTCACAATCCAATGCCAGGCTGCGCAGCAAAGAAAATGAAGAGACGGCTTGTGTGCACCTTGTAATTGTGTTAATAAAACCATAACATTCTGTTCAGAAACAACCCCCTTCACTGTGTCTGTCACCTTTCTACTCACATACTCTATTCTAGGACTGTATGTCCTCCCACCTGAAGTGCTTCAGTAATGTTCCAGTATGTGCCCCTCCTTCATTCTCTTTGCCTCGGATCCACGCTGCCCACGCCTGTCTGATTTACCTTCCTTCCCTATGGTAATCGAGATGTCTGTCATCCGGCCACTGAGAAGCCTTCAGTAGCCTGGGAGAAGGAGCACAGGTTTTAGAGTCAGGCAGACCTGGGTTTCCTCCCTGAACCTCAGTGTCCTCACCTGTGAAATGGGCGCAGTAATACTTGCCTACTTTATTGTCGTTTCAAGTGTTCTCATGGACCGGCAGCATCCCCATGGTCTGAGAGTCTGTGAGAAATGCAGCATCTCAGTCCCCAGCGCCAGACCTGCTAAATCAGAATCCACGTTTTCACAAGATTCCCCAGGAAATACGTGCACACATTTAAGTTCACAAAGCTTTGTTTCATGAGATTCTTGTTTGGAGAAATAAAATATAAAGTTTCTGGTACACTGTTGACTTAAAGGCGAGTTCCCTTCCCCTGTCTTTCTTTATCCGCAGGAAGGTAGAAACGCCACCCCCTCCACCTTTGATCATGATGGACCCCAAGGAGCTAGCGATTAACACGGTGCCTGCCCTTGGTGGGCGTGATCTCCTTCTATCCTCACAGTGCCTGCTGATGTAGAAACCATGTTACAGCCTGGCTGGTGTGGCTCATTGGTTGAGCCTCGACCTATGAATCAGGGGGTCACGGTTCAACTCCTGATCAGGGTACGTGCCTGGGTTGTGGGCTCGATCCCCATCCAGGAGGCAGCTGATCAATGATTCTTTCTCATCATTGATGTTTATATCTCTTTCTCCTTCTCCCTTCCTCTCTGAAATCAATAAAAATAAATTTTGAAAAGAAAGGAAGGAAGGAAGGAAGGAAGGAAGGAAGGAAGGAAAGAAGGAAGGAAGGAAGGAACCATGTTACAGATGAGAAAACAGAGGCTCAGAGAGGTTCCAAGTTCACCGTGGCCAAGGCAGGCCAGGGGACCATGTCTGACCCCCAACCCCTGTTCTGTTGCACTCCTCTCTTTTTCACCTGAGCCGCTGCCTTTTGGGATCCTGAGCTACTTTCCAACAGCTACAGCTGCTCCTGCTCTCATTCATTCACTCGCTCGCCAATCCACGACCTCCCAGGCTGGGGAAGGCCCACCGTCCCGCCAGTTCTGGAAACTGGACAAGCTCGCCCTCCAAGCTGAGGAGCTGGACCTTGAACAAAGACACACAAAATGTTACCAACTTGCAAATGTGCGGGCAATCTGGCTGCTGGATTTGCATTTTGGCACAGTGTCCCTTTGTCCAGTCTGCTGGCTGAAATCACCCCATTCGGATCCTCTCATTCATGAGCGAAGCCAGGACAATCGCTGGGACCGTGAGTGTGACACGAGCGAGCGCAGACCTTGCTGAAAGAGCAGCTGGTCATCTGGGCGTCACTGAGAGGAATTCCCCGGGAGGGCTGAGCACCTGCCCATTTCTGGAAGCGCCTTCCTCGGCTGCTCAAACCCCCGTCTCTATATTTGGGAACGCTGGTGTGTCCTCACACGCGCGCTCGGTTCCCATCCAGTGGGGAGGCCTGTCTCCAGGACACCAGCCGTTTCCTGCAGGCAGCGCGGGTGGGCTCTGACAACCCCATCGCCATGGGAGGGATGTGGGGCCGAGGGCCAGGAGCAGGAAGGAAGCCCCACAGCCCAGCAGCTGCTGGAAACGGTCACTGCGGATGCCGCACCACGAGTGTGACCTTATTACTGAAGCCACACCATGACTTCACGTTCATTCGACAGAGTTATAAGCATAGTTATTTGTTCCTGATGGAAGTAATATAACTACCCTAAGAAACAAAAAGCAAGAACACGCACTCACACACACACTCACACACACACTCACACACTCACACACACACGCACTCACACACTCACACACACACACTCACACACTCACACATTGTGTCGGGGGTCCCTCGGGCCACCCCCACATTCAGAGATTCACTAGAAAGACCCATTTGTATTCATGGCTAAGCTTTATTTCAGCAGCAGTCAGATCATACACAGCCAGATCGTAAGGGAAACACCCAGAGGTGAAGTGTTAGCAGCGGAATGTCACGTCCCTCCAAGAGTGCATGCTGAAGCCCTCACCCACAACGTGATGGCATTGGGAGTCGGGGCCTTTGGATGAGGCCAGGAGGGCAGGGCTCCTGCGATGAGATGAGTGTCCTCTGAGGAGAGGCTACCGCTCCCGTCTCCCCTCCCCGTGAGGACCCAGGGAGAAGGTGGCCCCCTGCACGCCAGGAAGAAGGCCCACCAGGAACCAAACCTGCTGGCACTTGATCCCGTACTCCAGCCTCCAGAATGCCTGTTGTTTAATCCTCTCCGTCCATGGCATTTCCTCCTCGCAGCCCCAGCGGATGGACGGGACCTGAGTCTAGAGGAGCCCACGCACAGGCTTCCTCCACCCTCTCCCGTGAGGGGCGACCCAGAGCACACTCTTCCCACAGCAACAGGAGCAGCGTTTCTGCCCAGGAAGCCCACTGCAGACTCAGAGTCAGGGTTTTACTGGACCTGGTCACAGAGGCAACCTCTGCCTGGCACGAACCAGAATTCCAGATTTCCATAAAGAAAACAGGTGTGCAGCATAAACCATACTGTTTGTGCAAACAGACCCGGCACAATCATAAAGCATCCTTATCAGTCAGGAGATGCAAGTGCCCAGTTCCCAGACGCCAGCCGAGGGCCGGCCTTATAAGCAGCCTTTCTAAGAAGAGCCTCTCGGATCTGCCAGGTTAACTCTTTTCCGCACCAACACACACAACCATAACCTTGCCCCTGCCCGCACCTCCACGGGTCACCCTCCTTTCAACCCCAGCAAGGTTCCGCAATGGATGGCCTCGGAACACCTGGGAAAGAAGTCAGTAACCCTTAGGAACCGGCATGGAATAACAATAATTTGCATCACTGCATGCTGGGTCACTTTTTATTATCCTCACAGCAGCCTAGTGGGGTAGGAAATAGTGTTATTCTCATGTCACAGCTGAGAGCAACTGAGGCTCAGAGAGGTTAGGTGACTCACCAAGATCACACAGCCCTTAAGCAGAGATGCTGCGACTCCCACCCAGACCTGCCCTCCGCTCGCCTGGCCTCCTAACCAGTGCACTAAGGGCAGCACGCCAGCTCACGTCCTTCCTCTTCCAGCAGGACTCGCGGGGCGATTAATCAGGAAAACGCTACAGACACAGTGAAGCCGGATGTGAAAGAACTTTCATGATTTCCTTGACATTTAACTCGGTGGATTCCAAAGTATTACAAGACGGCTCTCAACAGGAATTTACTGATGCGTGGGCAGAACCGATGACAACCAAGGGAGTGACACGTCACAGGGATGTGTGTTCCCGGTCATCCAGTCCTCCAGCCCGTCACACCCCATCAGCCCCAGGCAATGCCTGGGATGTGAGGTGCTCCCCAGGCAGCAGAGACGAGCCAGCTCTGGAACCTCCATTACAGACACTGCCAACCTCTCCCGTCCATTCTAACCCCAACAACTGTGCTGCCACACACAGATGGGCTTGATCCAATTCAAAGAGTGAGGGCGCATGTCTTCCTTTGCTACCTGGAGATTTTATGAAGGGTTGGATGGGAATGTTTGAACTCATAATGGAGAATGAGAACGGTATTCAGTTAATTGCACAGTTAATTAAACATAACAATAGACACCAAAGGGCAGATGTGCACCCCCTCTGTTCTGTGATGAGCCCCTCAGCTGCACTGGGAGAAGAGAAAGTTCTCTCTTTGCTCTGACCTGATCCAGCCCCCCTTTCTTCGTTGTGATGCGCTTGTGTTAGGCCCTTTGGGTTCTGGGGCTGCACTGCCCTACTCAGGCGCCTCTCCCTGGACCCCACTCTGTCTGCACGTGCCCAGCAGCACGGCCTTTAAAGGAGTTTGCTCCCAGCTCCCACCTCACCCTGGACTCCCTGCTAGATGCCTGCACTAGGAATGCCTTTCTCACCCTTTATTTAGTCATCCTGGGCTTTTTCTGTCCTCTGAGTTTGCCTGGCCTGTGGCTGCCCCCTCGGATGCAGTTCTAGGAAAAGTTCTGAATACCTTTCCTTTGAGTGGGAGGAACACCTTTCCAATCAGCCTGTCTTGCTCAAGATTCTTTGGCTGCAGGGCCCACACGCCCAGGGCCGGCTCCATGGGTGTCCCACTGTACAGAGGCACGGTCCCAGGCTTGGAAGGGATCCCCGCTTGGTCTCATACTCTGCTGTCACCACCCTGAAACTCTTAAAAATGTTTGACAAGGGGCCCATGGTCTGCTTTTGCACTGAGCCCCAAACATTATGGCTGCTCCTGCATGAAGAATGTGGTCAGGCAGCCCAGGGCCAGAGGCGGGGCCTGGAAAGCCAACAGGATCTCAGCAGGCTTCTCTCTGTGTCTCTCTCTGTGTCTCTCTCGCCCCCCCCCCGCCTTATTCTCTCTCTGCGTGAGACAACGCTGATGCCAGCCCCACCAGAGGTTTCGCCTCCTCTGTTCCAGAATCCGTCCCGATGACAATTTCCTAGAGCAGAGACACGGACGGGCCAGCGGGGACCAGGCGTCCAGCGCTGATTCAGTCCGTTCTGGCTAAGGCACAGGGTCCCTCGGCACCAACACAGCTTCCGCGCAGAAGCAGCAAACAGAGTCAGCAGTTGGCACAAACAAGTCTGCCCTGAAACTTCCTGTGAAACACATTCAACAACCCCCTCCCCCCGCCCTCTCTTCCCCTCCTCCGCCAGCGGCTGTAGCAGCCCGAAGTTCACTGCTCAACCGCCTCCTGCTCACGCTCCCTCGGGCTTGCCTTCTAAGGGGCTCTTCAAAATGTAGTTGGTGATGGATGAGTTGACCTTCGACCTTCAGTCCATTTCCAGCTGAGCTATTGATCTGGGGAAACTCATATCTGCTCTCATCATTTTCTCCCTCCTCCTGTTTACTAATAAAAACAAACCAAGCCAAACCAACAGAACTTCTCAAGGAGGCCGGGAGGTGAACAACGCACATATCTGTGAAAACGGCCGGTCTGGAGAGAAACTTCACACGCGCACCCATGCACAACGCACAATAGAAGGCGTAGTTTCTAAGACGCCGAAGGAAGCTATATATCTTCGGCCCCTCAAGTCTGACCCTTCGTAACTCAATGCAAAGCTTTCTCTGGGGGGCAGGTTCTGTGCAGGGCAGATAGCGGCCTCCCCAAAGGAAGCCGATTAGACTCTGGGAAATAAATCTTCTTTGCTTCCTTCCTCCCCGAGATGATTAGGAAGAAAGTGCTCCCGCGGTCCCCACCGGGAACAAAGGCCCTGTGTCCGGCGGGGCACCCCCACCTGACCTCTCATGCATTATGAATCACGACCTCATGGTCACTTCAGAAAGCCACCGCGCTCTGAATGGCCACTGCCCGTCCTTGCTGCACACTGCAGGAGCCCTGGGCCCCTCAGGCTGCTGTGCCCCCACTTGGCCCTCACCAGCCCAGGGGACTGCCAACCCCTGGCAATCAATCCCAGCCAGGCCCTCAGCTGATGCCGCCCTGACCGATGCCTCGGGCTGCAGGGTCCCTTCTCTGGAAGGCTCTTCACTCCCTCTGGACGATCTTCCCCTCCCCATGCGAGGGGCCTGGGCCTGCAGGGAGGCCTGCTACCTAAGAGGAGGGATGAGCGCAGGATTTGGGGGCAGACACAGTCCTCAAATCTGCCCACTTCTCAGCTACCACACGGGAGGTTACTTCCCAGCTCCGTGCCCCGTCTCCTTGTTGCTAAAAGGGGGTGATGTCAATAATGCTGATATCCTGGGGGCGGCCACGTGAGTGTGGGATAAACTCTAGCCACGCCAGCTCTGTGGGCCCAGGAGGGGGCTCCCAGGACCAGTGGGTGGAGAGCGGCAGGTGCCCTCTTTATGGCAGAGTAGTAGTCCATTGTGTAAAGGCACCACAGCCCTTTCATCCACTCACATACTGACGGGCATTTGGGCTGCTTCCAGATCTTGGTTATTGTCAATAACACTGCAGTGAACATAGGGGCACACATATGGAGAAAAGGGACCCCTTGTGCACTGCTGGTGGGAATGCAGATTGGTGCCGCCGCCGTGGAAAGCAGTATGGAGTTACCTCAAAAAATTAAAAATGGAAGCTAACAGTAGGCTGTGAGGGCTCAGAGAGAATGCTAAGTCCAATCTAGACCAAAGGTTGGAAACGCCACCCGCAGGCCTATTCTGCCTGCTGACTGTTTCCCTTGTTTAAAAAAATGCCAATTGTTTTCTGTCACCATAAAAATAGGAAGATTTCGGCTGAAATTTATCTTCCCCCAAACGCGTGCCTTCTTTTGACCCAGCAATCCCACTCCTGGGCTAGACACGATAGAAATGTGTTCGTGTAGACCCGGCCAGCACGCTAAGTGGGTCATCCGCGCACCAAAGGGCGGCAGGTTCGATTCCTGGTCGGGGCACACACCAGGTTGCCAACTCCGTCCCAGGTTAGGGCATGTGCATGAGGCAACCGATCAATGTTTCTCTCTCACACTGATGTGTCTCTCCTCTCTCCCCCTGAGTGATCTATCATTTGTCCCCAATTGTAATGTGGAGAGAAAGAAGCCGGACACAAAAGAACACCCTGAACACCCTATGGGTGAAGTGTTCACCTAGACCAGCGAAGCGGACGTCCTGTGTTAGAGGTCAGGACAGTGGTCACCTCCGGAGACGGGGGCGGGCTGTGGGGGAGCAGGGCCACCTCCGGAGACGGGGGCGGGGCTGTGGGGGACCAGGCATGCTCTGATTCGTGATCTGGCTGCTGACCTGTGTGCTCAGTTTTCAACAATCCACCCAGCTGTACACTTTCGATGTGAACATCTTTTTCAGGTATGAATGTCACACATTCATAAAATGACATTTTATTAAAATGACAAAAGTCAGTATGATAAACTCTTCACATTTAAAAAAGAAAATCCAGAAGTTCTGTCTTCTCTTGAAAACTCCGAAGCTCCAGAAACCTAAGCCCTCGTGGTCCGGGAAGGCCGGTGCCGGTGCCGGTCCCTGGGCTGGCTTGGCCCGGGCACAACCTCCCCATCTGCCTCCCTCATGTCTGAGCGAAGAAGCTGAGACCCAGAGAGAGGAAGTGGCTCACAGGGGCCACACACCAGTGTGGGCGGCAGAGTGGTGGCTGGAACTTCTGCTCCCAGGCCCTCGGGCCACCCCAGCAGGTCCGGCTGACTTCGTCTGGGCTGGAAGGAGGAAAGGGCACTCAGGGTGAAGCTGGCGTCTCGTTACGACTGCGGTGAATGGAGGCACAGGTCCTTCCCCTCTGGATTCTAACTCCCTTGACTCCTGGGAGGGAGCTGGGTTCCAGCCCTGCTGCTCTCGAGTTTTCTCTCATGTTGAAAGTAACCGGGACCCATTGAGAAAGGGGTACTGACCCGCTGGCGAGGCCTAAGCTGACGGGTGACTTTGCCGAGAGCAGGCGCATTGGGTGAGCTCCCCAAGGTCTGGGAGACCAGTGGGCACGACTGCAGGCAGGTGTCCCCTGGGCATCACAGTGACAGGGAAACGGAAAGTCTCGGGTTCGGCCCCTTCCATGACCTATCCTGTCGCTGCAGCCAGTTCTGTGGGGGTGACTGCCGGAGCAAAGACAGTGGGAGCGGCAAATAGTCTCCCCTCCCTGGTGCCTGAAATTCCACCAGGGAAGCTCGCCTCCCTTATCACTGCTCTTCCCTGGAAGGGCACTGCTTCGCTATTATCAGTCCCTGGCACCTCAGTGGAGGAAGGAACTGGGAGCCAGTGCTCTGAGGTGGAGGCCAGATCCTGAGACCTGGGGGCGAGGGAGGACTGGAGAAGGGGGCCCGGGGGAGAGTCCCTCCACACACAGCTACTGAGCACTTGCTGTGCTCCGAGAGGTCCTTGCCCTCCAGAGAGGGCACTGGAGGGACGAAGGACTGTAATGGAGTGATGGACAAATGTCCTGGGCACAGGAGAGGGAGCAAATCACACAGATGGGAAGAAGTGTCAAAAGCAGCTTAACTCGCTAAGCCTCCGTTTCCTTCTCTGCAAAGAGAGGCTAATATGAGTGGCCACTGAGGAGGACTGGTGTGAAGCCAGGATGAGAAAGGCAGGGAAAGCACTGAGCACGGTGCC
>NW_005871083.1:1675451-1682656 GCF_000147115.1 Myotis lucifugus | reverse complement strand
TCAATGGCTGATAAAGGTGTGAAGCAGGGAGTGAATGAGGAGGTGAGTGATTAGATGATGAACCCGTGAGTGTTGAGCCTCTGACTTGTGGCCACCGGGAAGCCTTGCTTCCTGTGTCCTCTCTCCCCTCCCACCATCCGCATCTGCTTCTGTAGCCAGAGCTCCCTCTGCCTCCCTTACAAGGACACGTGTGATGGCATAGGGCCACCTGGATCACTCAGGGCACCCCGCCCCACCCCCCCACCCCCGCCCAGGTCAAGAATCTCAACTTTTTTTTTTTTTTAAATATATTTTTTATTGAATTTTTACAGAGCGGAAGGGAGAGAGATAGAGAGTTAGAAACATCGATGAGAGAGAAACATCGACCAGCTGCCTCCTGCACATCTCCTACTGGGGATGTGCCCGAAACCCAGGTACATGCCCTTGACCGGAATCGAACCTGGGACCCTTCAGTCCGCAGGCCGACGCTCTATCCACTGAGCCAAACCGGTTTCGGCAAGAATCTCAACTTAATCACACTCACAAGTCACTTTGGCCGTAGAAAGTCACAGTCACAGTCACAGGTCCCCGCGATAAGGACCTGGACATTGAGGAGCCATTATTCAACCTACCACAGATCTCCCCAAAATGCCCCACATCTTGTATGGACACCCCCTCAGCCTTCAGGTGGCAGCCTAAACTTCGTCATCCACAGGAATTTGAGGTCAGAGAGTCCCGAGTCTGACTTCTGGAATTCCTCTGATTTCTCTCTTTCTAGCTTCCCGGGGCCTCCGTCAGCAGACAGACCATAATGTAATGTATGCAGTTAACGCCCACACAACGCCCAGCACCTCCCAGGCATAGAATCAACCCTGGCTCTGGTCCTGCCTTGACATTCCCCCCTGGGAAGCCCACCGTTGGGTCCTTGCAAACTAGCAGAGCCTGAAGCACATGGCCTTCCGCAGACCTCTTCATCCAAGGGGTTATGGCTGCCCCCAGGGCTGGGCTCTGCCTAGGGGCACTACCCAGGGTGCATTTCTACAGAAATGCTGCTGGAAGGGCCAGCTTCTGTGGCTGTGTATTTTAATACATTCCAATAAATGCATAGCAACGAACACCATGACTGTTCCTCCGCATGTCCTGGCATCACAGCGGACATTGCCAGTCTCACATCCGTCACCTTTTGGGAAGATGGACGTCACCCCAGGGGACGCTGAGAGTCACAGAAGCAGCATCCCCCCGGGGCACACAGCTTGTCTGAGGCAGAACCAGCACAGAGAGCCGGGTCCCCACACACCCTGTTCTCTGCGGGACCTTGTCTCCAGTGATTGCCTTTGGCATTCGACTTCCCTTAGTTGGTGGGGTTTGTTGATTCTCAAAAGCCTTCTGGGTGAAGGTGACATGATTGCATGTGCAAAAGCGCAGGTCTGGGGCCACAGGCCAGTGGTACCACTCTGGCCGGTGACCTCTGCCCGGTGGGCTGGCCATTCGCAGTGTGGGCTCCTTGCCGGCATGGGGACGCCTCGCCCGCGCCGACACCTGCCACCCGAAGGCGGAGTGGCCATCAGGTCATCCCAGGGTTGAAATTGGAAACTCTGAAACCAGAGCCCAGAGCAGGGTTTCAGGATTGGAGCAGGAGGGACCATGAAAATGGCCTCTGGCATTAGCTTTTTTTTTTTTTTTTTTTTTAACTGAAATAAAGTGCAAGTCATGAATAATGAAAGAGGTGTTGTGTCCTGTTCTTATGATGGATTTCCAGAGCATTTGGCGGGCGGGGGGCGGGGGGGGGAGCAGGGACGGGTGCTGATGTGGTTGTCACTGCCAGGAGCCCCCAAGAGTCAGTCATCACTACTGGGGTCCCCAACAGTGGTTGTCACTGCCCCAAGGGGGAAATTCATTATCAGCATCTGCAGCATCTTCCTCCCCACCTGGTGCCCTTACCCACCCCACCCCCTCTTCCCAGGTTTATTAAAAATTCTTTTTACTTCAGTACAAATAACTACTGAAGTCACCAGTTTGGCCTTTGGAGAAATCTACACAGCCCATCTCACGAAGCCTAATCAACACAAGTTGTGGGAAATTTCCCACACACCCTCCCAGGCCTTGTCACACTGCCAATATTTTAGGACAAAGACAGTAGCCCC
This sequence comes from Myotis lucifugus, assembly GCF_000147115.1. NCBI lineage: Eukaryota > Metazoa > Chordata > Mammalia > Chiroptera > Vespertilionidae > Myotis > Myotis lucifugus. The sequence goes on along the minus strand of NW_005871083.1, from coordinate 1,680,533 downwards.
ATTTACTGAGCGCCCATTACGGCCCAGGTGCCCTCCTATGTGCTAGGAATAGAGAAAGGAAGGGAGCAGGACTGTGAAGAGAAGAAAGTTGTCTGCGGGGCAGAGAGGCCTGGAGGCCAGAGCCTTGGGGGCTGCGCATGGCCTCTGTCACCAGACAAACATTGGGTCCATGCTGCCTGTCACTACTTGGGCCAATTAAGCAGCGACAGGGTTGACATAGATGAATGTTTATTCCAATACTGCTGGCAGTAAGGGAGAGCAGCAGGTCATCCACAAAAAACTGCTCTGCACCCACCAGAAGTCGGCTGCTTAAATTGGGTAGAAGGACAACCAATTACATGGGGAAATAGCCAAAGGGTATGCCAGATGGGCAGTTAACAGGTAATCAGGCTGGAGGTCTGCCAAGGCCTGCAGGTGTGCAAAAGGGCTGGGGGTCTTCCAAGGGCTGGCTATGCTGGTTCTGCAGCAAAGTTGTTCATCTTTCCATGATAATAGACAGCTCCAAATGGGGAGGATGGGCTGCATCTCCAGGTGAGCTCCCAGGTCCTGAGTGAGTAGCTGCCAGCCAGCTTAGAACAGTGATGGCGAACCTATGACACGCGTGTCAGAGGTGACACGCGAACTCATTTTTTTGGTTGATTTTTTCTTTGTTAAATGGCATTTAAATATATAAAATAAATATAAAAATATAAGTCTTTGTTTTACTATGGTTGCAAATATCAAAAAATTTCTATATGTGACACAGCACCAGAGTTAAGTTAGGGTTTTTCAAAATGCTGAGCTCAAAAGGTTCGCCATCACTGGCTTAGAATGTGCCTTCTTCAATCAGAATAAAACAATCACGGTTAACAGAGCATGATTCATATTTCTTACAATTCTAGCTGGTTCCCCAACATTCTATTTCTGCCCCTATAACTCCTCCATAAAGAGGGAGGGAAGAAAGGAAGAGGATAGGAAAAAGAAAGGGAGAGAGAGGGACAGGGAGAGAGAAGAGAGGGGGTGGGGAGAAGAAGGCAGAGGAGGAGGAGGAAGGAGAGAATTGATGGGAGGAAGGGAAGAAGTGGGGAGAAAAGGAAAAAGAAAGACAGAAGCATAGACTTTGGAACCAACAGACTTGGGTTCAAATCCTAGTTGTGCCACCTCCTAGCTTGTGATCTTAGGCAGGTAGTGCCACTTCTCTGAGCCTCAACTTGCTCATCTGTAAAAGAGTTCAACATCATATCCCTGTGCAGAAAAGTGATATATGCATGACACATAGTAGGCCCTCAATGAAAATGGAAGCTCCTCCTGCAAGGAAAGGGTTCTTGCTCCCCTTCCCCAAACTACCAACCAATCTCTCACCTTGGAGCAGAGGCTGTAGGGCTGTGGGCTCCAGGGCAGGCCCAGATCTGGCCCTTCTTGCATAGATGAAACCTGAGACCCTAAATTGTGCCTGCAGCCCTTGAGGCTTCATGTCTACTGTCAAGAGCCTTTTAGAAAAACTTCTAAGCAGGAGCCAGCTTTTAAGATCCCAGAAGGCTTGTTAGAGCCCTGGGGATGGGGGGGGGGGGACTGCCTGCACCCTCTAGAACTCTCCCGCAGGCCCCTCCCTGACAGCTGGTGTGTCCCACCCCCCACCTCGCCTCCCCCTAGCGGTTCTCAACCTGTGGGTCGCGACCCCTGAAAATACATCCTGCATATTAGATATTTACAATACGATTCATAACAGTAGCAAAATTACAGTTATGAAGTAGCAACGAAAATAATTTTATGGTTGGGGGTCACCACAACATGAGGAACTGTATTAAAAGGTTGCGGCATTAGGAAGGTTGAGAACCACTGGCTGAGCCTTGCGGTCAGGGTTTCTCCTCCCTCTTTCGCTCAGTCCAGTAACCACCCAGCCCCCAATGCCATCTCAGCACAGTCACCAGGCTGCGGAGGTCAGAGCCCTCCCCCAGCATCTGCTTGGGGCGCTCATAAATCCACTAGAACAATCCCCGCCTGGGACATCTCCCTGTCACACGGCCGGAGTGCTCAGCCCACATTGAATATCCACCACTTTCGTCATTAGAAAAGATTACGTTAGTAAGAAAAAGCTCATGATTTAACCACTAGTTTAACGACGACATTTTTAAGGCGCCTAAAGGAAAACTGATCTGCCCTCACAGGCCGTTTGATGTAATGACCCTGGGAGTCATTTTCAAGACAGACTCCTTATTTGCTGTTTGGAAATATTCCTTAATGACTCTTGAGCTCACTCGGTGCTAAGTGAGAGGTCCCGGAGGCCGAGTGGAGGGAGAACCTAGAACTGCACCAGCGCAGGCTGTTCTCATGGCCGGGCAAGTGCCTCTGCAGCGGACTCCAGCCTGAAGTGAGTTGTCTACACTGGATGGACGTAAGCAGAGCCCCTGAGATCAGAGTCAAGCCCCAGCCGGTGCTGGGAGGTCCGGGCAGCGCACACAGCAGGCAGCCAGAGGGATGGGTACCCAGGGAGGTGGCATGGGTCAGGCTCAATGCAGAAATGATCTAAGTATTTCCAGCGGAAAGCAATTTGGTACAAGATTCGGTGCTTACAGCACTGATGGCTGGAGCAGGTGCAGCTCCAAGTTCCCCTGCAGGAATCAGCCCAGACACCACAGGACTGACCTACCGGGAGCTGCCATGGTCGGGAGGGTAGGGAACCAGAAAGTTGCTGAGGGAACACACCCCCAGAGCTGCAACCCAGGGGTCAGAGCCCCACGGCTGCCCTGCACGTGCTCTGGACACCCACAAAGCTGGACACCGGACGCCAGCATCCCGGCGAGCTTGCTTGTCAAGAGAAAACAGAGACACAGAGAGATGGTTCCCCCTCTCTCCTGCCTTCCAAATCTCATGTAAATGCCTTTAATTGGCACAACCACATTTACACCCAGACCCTAGCTCTAAGAGAGTTTGGGGCACCTTTTAAAAAATATTTTTTTATTTATCCCAGAGAGGAAAGGAGAGGGAGAGAGAGATAGAAACATCAGTGATGAGAATCATTGACCGGCTGCCTTCTGCATGCCCCCTACTAGTGATCAAGCCTGAAACCCAGGCATATGCCTGACCAGGAATCAAAACCATGACCTCCTGGTTCAGAGGCTGACGCATAACCACTGAGCCACATTGGCTGAGCTAGGGGATTTATTTATTTTTTATTTTTTAATATATTTTATTGATTTTTTTACAGAGAGGAAGGGAGGGGGATAGAGAGTTAGAAACATCGATGAGAGAGAAACATCGATTAGCTGCCTCCTGCATACTCCCTACTGGGGATGTGCCCCCAACCAAGGTACATGCCCTTGACCAGAATCAAACCTGGGACCCTTGAGTCTGCAGGCTGACGCTCTATCCACTGAGCCAAAACAGTTAGGGCGTAGGGGATTTGTTTTTAACTTTTCAGCATTGGCAGCACTAGAAGGAGGTGAGAGTGAATGCTGAGTAGCAAGTATTACCCAGGCGGGGACCACATGCCGCAGGAGGTCAAGGACCTAGATGGGGGCCTGGGAGACAGGGCAGAATCTGGCCCCAAGGCCCAACAACACATTCATAGTCCCAGCGGCAAGGAGAGCTATGACATGGCCCTCGCCTAGCTTTCTTGGGTAACCCCAGGGGTCCTTCATAGTAATGGCGGTTTATGGCCATTCTGAATTGGGTGATAACCATTCTGAATTGAGTGACAGCCATTCTTAGCCAAGCACTGTGCTGATGCCTCATACATGACCATGTTTTAGATATTTTGCAGCAACGTTATAAGATGGAAACTGTTGTTATTATTATTGTTTATAAGGGGATGAGACTGAAGTTCAAAGGTGTTTTGTCACTTGCCCATAGTCACACAGCAGGACCCGATTAGAACCCATTTACTTAATGTCTTTGACTTTCTTTTTAAATGAGAAGACAAATCTGTGCTTCCCTAAATGTAGTTTGTTCCCAAATTGGGAATGCATGGGGAGGAAAATAATAAAAGGAACCTTCAGTGGGGGAAAAACCAGACTCTACAGTGTTAAATAGCCCCTGTGCTCCATTCAGAGCCAGCATTCTATTCTAAAAGCAAGCCTACCTGCTAAACAGCTGCCACTACATCCACGGGAAGTGACTACTGTGGGGCAGGGAGTGGGGGCAGGGGTGCTGTTTCCTGGCGGATACTCTGATCATCCCAGAAGCAACCTACTATATGGTCCCACAGTTGCCATAGCAACTCCCCATCTGGGCTGTTTAAATAAAATAGAGGAAGCATCATCCTCTGTCTCCAGGCAGTTGTAGCTTTGAAGAGGAATTCCTTCCTTCATCCAACAAATATTTAAAAGTGTCATCCAGGGTGGCAAACAAATGCTTATAGAAATCAGACCGTTAACATAAAGGGGGTCACGTAAAAGGATGGCAGGGGAATTAACCCGAGAGTTGGGGCTCTAGGGCCCGAGTGCACCCTTCCCCCCAATCTGCATGGGCCGTCATAACTCAGTCTCAGCCCCTCCTCACTCTGCAGGAATGTAATCCACATGTTATTGGGTTGTCGGATTTGTCAAAAAAATTGTGAGAGCTGGGTTATTATGTGAAATCTTTCCATTTTTACACATTAGCAACCAATTCAAAATTTGGGGTGGGGCTCTGAGTGCTGTTGTGTAGGTCATGCTGTGTGTAGGTCGTGCTGTGTGTAGGTCATGCTGTTGTGTAGGTCGTGCTGTGTGTAGGTCCTGCTGTGTGTAGGTCGTGCTGTAGTGTAGGTCGTGCTGTGTGTAGGTCGTGCTGTGTGTAGGTCCTGCTGTGTGTAGGTCCTGCTGTAGTGTAGGTCCTGCTGTGTGTAGGTCATGCTGTAGTGTGGGTCCTGCTGTAGTGTAGGTTGTGCTGTAGTGTAGGTCGTGCTGTAGTGTAGGTCGTGCTGTGTGTAGGTCGTGCTGTAGTGTAGGTCCTGCTGTGTGTAGGTCGTGCTGTTGTGTAGGTCGTGCTGTGTGTAGGTCCTGCTGTGTGTAGGTCATGCTGTAGTGTGGGTCCTGCTGTTGTGTAGGTTGTGCTGTAGTGTAGGTCGTGCTGTAGTGTAGGTCCTGCTGTGTGTAGGTCGTGCTGTTGTGTAGGTCGTGCTGT
>NW_005871083.1:1630203-1675140 GCF_000147115.1 Myotis lucifugus | reverse complement strand
AAGTCCCTCGAACATTAATGTCCCCTGTATGTATAATCTCACTGGAGGTTGGGAAGACGCTTAGTAAGTGGGAGGTGCAGGATCTAAGTTCCCGGTGGTTAAGTAGGTCTTACATATCTAAAACTCTAGGTGTATATCAAGTCGCCATGATGTACAAATCCCCACAATGTAACAGCCTCGTAGTTTAAAGGTTCTCACATTGTGACCCCCGTCCTGAATAGAAGCCCCCGCTGTGTCTGGCGCGCTCTCTATTTGAGATCCCACTTTAATATCAATCCTGCACTAATAAGATCCACCCTTTTGTGAAGGTCCCCCTGTGTTTAGGTCCCCGCTGAAATGAGGGTCTTCCTGAGTGTTAGTCCCGCTGTTGTGTAGGTCTTGCTGTGTGTAGGTCCTCCTGTGTGTAGGTCGTGCCGTAGTGTAGGTCCTGCTGTGTGTAGGTCCTGCTGTTGTGTAGGTCATGCTGTGTGTAGGTCATGCCGTAGTGTAGGTCGTGCTGTTGTGTAGGTCGTGCTGTGTGTAGGTCCTGCTGTAGTGTAGGTCGTGCTGTAGTGTAGGTCATGCTGTAGTGTAGGTCGTGCTGTTGTGTAGGTCGTGCTGTAGTGTAGGTCGTGCTGTAGTGTAGGTCGTACTGTGTGTAGGTTGTGCTGTTGTATAGGTCGTGCAGTCTACCACTCTGGGGGCACCAGTCTCACATAAGGTCAAGTGGACGGAGCCCCCTGCCGTGGTGCATTGGCAAATCATGCAGCTCTGCATGTGCAGTCCAATCACGGTGGGGGCCAGATCTGGCTTAGGAGTCGCCCGCTTGCCAGTGAAGGTTGGCTACACTAATGATTGTACAGCCGTCCAGCATCCATCTCCCAGAAGTGCTGGCTGTGGTAGTCTTCACTGTGAAGCAGTGTTCAGCGTATACTGGTGAGTGGGAAGAGCAGGTTACCATAACATGAACACAGCATACTCCCCATTTTTGAAAATGAAGTTGTGTGTGCTGTGTTAGCAAGCCTGGAAGGCTTTACCCCCAAATGTGACAATAGTTACCTCTGGGAGGTAGATTATCAGACCATTTGTATCTTTATCTAAATATTTTGATGTCAAGGAATACTTATAAAATGAAAAAATGTAAGTCCATTCCCAACATTCTTCTAAAATGGAATCAACGTTTCTTTTTCAGCCAGAGAGAGACTGCGGTCCAAACAGTGGCTCCAGCTCCAACACGGCAGCCTTGCCCTGAGGGTGTGCTTACCCGCAGGCTTCAGCCCACCTGCAGGGCTCTGACTCAAAGGGCCGGGCCGGGCTCCTGGGATTTGCCTTCACCGAGTTCCCAGATGAGTCCCGGACCAGACACATGGAGAACCACTGGCTCTACCCTCTGTGAAGACCTTCTCCTTAGAGAGAATTGCTTGGTAAACTTACTAAAAATGCAGATTCTGGGATGATCCCCAAAGAGCATGACTCAGTAAGTCTGGGTTAGGGCCCGGGAATATGCATTTTAGCAAACATGCCAGGTGGTTTTGCTGTGGGTATCTCAGGACACCCTTTGAGAAGCAGGGCACTTCTGTGTGGCACAAGCCCATTTATTTAGGTGGCATCCGTTTATTAAGTGAGCATTCACTGGACTCCTACACTATGCCAGGCACTGTGCCAGGAGCTGTAGGAGCTGGACGGTGCCAGAGCAGCAAGCACCCCGGTGGCAGGCTTCTGAGGAGGCTGCTGAGATGGGGTGCAGGGATACAGGAGACGGGGGCCTGGGCAGTGGGTGCCCCCGGGTGTTGTTGAGGGAGGCACCCTGTGGGAGGGCGCTCCGAGCATCTGGGAATATTCATCTTTCAGACCAACCGTTTGGTTCTCTGCAGCAACCAGCCTCATTCCGGTTGGCATTTGAATCTTCAAACTCAAACCTCATGCTACTGAGAAGCTCCCATCAGGTTGTCCCTCCACAAGCACCGGTGGCTTTTCCTTAGCTCCCGCCTGCCCCTTCCACCAGTTCCACCTCAAACAAAGTCATCAGCCCGTGAGCAGGCTGCCTTCCTCCCTGTGGTTGCTGGATGCATTGCGGGAACGCTCTGCCTGTTTCAAAACCATTTCTGAACTTCTAAGCCAACAGGAAAACAGAAACTAATCGAACAAATCCCCACCTGCCCATTACACAGATAATTACACCTCATGGTCGGCATTCCCTTCAGCTCCTTTAAAAACAAATGAAACGGGACAGACGCAGCTGACACTCTCTCTCCCCCCTTCTCCCTCCCCAGGGCTCCCCACTCATTCTCACGGCTTTGGTGTCATTTTGCTCAAGTGCATATACTCATATTACTTTGTTTGAAGATTTAGCTTCGCTGTAGTCATTCTGTAATCATCATCGTTTTGCAAATTGCCTTTTACATCACCTTTGTGCCTTGGCTTTATTGGAAGAATCGCAGGCTCTTGTCTGTGCACGCCATCCACGGCTTTGCGTGTCCTCGGGAGGGACACGAGACATGGAACTGCCGGGGGGTGAGGCAACCATGTCGAGTCTGCGCTAGTTCTCTTGGATTTACCGGAAATAACCTGCGGCAGACTGTTAGCCCTCCATCCAAGGGGGCCTCTTTTCTCTCTCCCCCCGCCCCCCTCCACCAGCCGCAGGGCCAGCTCCCCGAAACCAGCACAGGCAGACCGAGCCTCCTCCCAGCCTCACACAGAAGGTGTCCCCTTCCCGAGGAGACCTGCAACCCGCTGCAGCCAAGCCCTCCGGAGCCCCGACTCCCTGTGCGGCCCTTGGCCAAGGCCCCACACCTGCCCCAGCCTGCATCGCGCTCCAACGTGGTGAAAGTAATCAGTTCAGCCCCTGAAGGTGGGGGAGCTGGACAGGGGCTCGAGGAAGGTGGATGGGCACACAAGACACACACTTACCCTCCAGGGGCAAGACCGGGAGCAGAGACAGGTGGGAGCCGGCTCCCAGTGGAGGAAGCCGGGAAGCCCCTGGCCTCTTTGCCTCGCTCGACACTGAGCAGGCCTGATCCAGGTCTGAGAGGGCTGTGGGTTCCATTGTTTACGGAGCACCCACATGCCAGGCACAGGGGACAGTCCCTGCCCCGGAGAGAGGTGCACAGTGAGCCCGGAGGGAGCCAGTGAGGGAGGGAGTTCCCGGGGCGCCTGTAACAAATGACCATCAACTAGGCGGCTGACAACAACAGAAACCTGTGGACGAAAATAGGGCTCTATGGAAAGTAGCCTCGCAGGTGATGATCATAAGTTCCTACGGGGCAGGCCTTGGTGGGGAGTCACGCCCCCGGCCTCTGACTTCGTCCGTGAAAGGCTGTAAGCCAGCCCTGTCCATTGTCCTCGGCATCCAGGTTAGCACACCTTTGAAATGCCAGAAGTGACACCCTGCGAAGGGATATGACTTTTTCATCTCATGGCACAAATAAACTAATTACTAAAATCCTGCAGCACACTAAAATAATATTTTCTTTTGCCGATATGACAAAAAAAAGGTATAATTTCTATTCATTCACACCAAATGGCTCTTGTTGAGTTGACTGTTGTCACTTTTTTATCTGACAATCTAAGAGTTAAGAGGAGGTCAGTGTCCCTGACTAAATAGTCAGGTCCTGAAGGATTTAAAAATCCTTGCGGACACCGGACACCGTTTGAAAACTGCTGCTGTGACCCAATCTCTGCTCTGTTTTCTCCCATCTTCCTGAGGTTCCCTCCTTCATTTCAAATGCACAAACGAAGCTGCAAAATCGTTATCCTCCAGAGCATTTAAGATCTTGCTCCCCAACATATGTCATCATTTTCGTTCAAATAAACTCCTATAAAAATTATCTACAGGTTTGGACATTTCTTACATCAACAAATATGTTCCGGAGGCTGGACATCTGAAATCAGCAGTTAGCGGGTCTGAGGATGTCTACCGGCCTCTTCCAGCTTCTGAGGCTCCAGCTGCTCCTTGGCCTGTGGGCGCATCCTTCCAGTCTCCGTCTCCACCTTCACGTGGCCTCCCCCTCTGTGTGCCAAGGCCCTGTTTCCAAATAAGGACCCGTGCACAGGTTCGGGGCACATCTTTTGAAAACCACCCATCAGCCCACTAACTGGGTGTTGGGGGGACCTTCTAGAAGAGGCAGGTCAGGGCTGAGACAGTCTCTCCCTAGAGGGAAGAGAGGGGCCTTCAGGAATGTGAGCGAGGGACTGCCAGGTCAGGGGTCCAAGGAGGGAAGTGGACCCATTCCTGGCTGGAGAGACATACAGGGCCCCAGGCCCCTGCTGGGGAGTTTAAACTTGATCACAGGGCTGTGAAAAGCTCCTGGGGTGAGTGTGTATGTGTTGGGGGGGGGGGAGTGGTGGTAGCAAAGGGCTGATAAGGAGCTGTAGTTTGGGGATCGAAATGCTCTTCTAAATTTAGGATGAACTTTTCTGGTAGGCAAGAAAAGGCTCAGAAATAAAGCATAATCTTGAAAAGAAATAAGCTCTAAGAATGTTTTTCTCTTAGTTTCATGACTTAAGAATTTACATTCAAACAAAAACGGAGTGTTGCAGGCCCCGAGCTGCCGGGCTCCTGGGCTGCTCTAGGCTGGGAGGAATGTGAGAGCTCAAAGCAAGGGCGGCTCTCACACCGATGTTTCTCTCTGTCTCTGTCTCTCCCTTCCACTCTCTAAAAATCAATGGAAAAATATCCTCTGGTGAGGAGTAACCAAAAAAAGCAATGGTGGGGCGGGGGGGTGATGGTCAGGTTTACAGGGCACGGATTACCCTGTGACAGGATCCCTCTACTTGACTCATTCTGGTGTCTTGTAACCCACATGCCTCAGTTTTGTCTCTTACTCTGTCCCTGAGGCTGGAACTGCCCCTGAGGTGTTTTTTTTGGGGGGGGAGGGGATGGGGGGCCAGAGGCATTATGACCCATATCTACTTACAACATGAGCTAATGAAGAAATGCTTGAACCTGGGCTCTACAGAGAGTAGCCACCATACTGTTACGATAACATCGTGCCAAGCGGTTTGCACAGCTCGGTCTCGTTTAGTCCTCATGTGCATACGTGAGGCAAGGCTGTGGTCTGCATGTTGTGCCCCCAAATTCACAGGTTGGAATCTTAACGCCCAATGTGACGGCATCAGGTGGGGCTTGTGGGGTGATCAGGTCATGAGGGTGGAGCCCCCCTGACTGGGATTAGTACCCTCATAAAGACCCCACAGAGCTCCCTTGCCCCTTCCTTCCAGGTGAGGACACCGTAGGAAGTCTGTGGCCCAGGGAGGGCCCACCCCTGACCATGTGACACCCGATCTCAGGCTTCAGCCTCCAGGACTATCAGAGGTAAGTTCCTGCTGTTTGTGAGTCACCTAGTCCAACCTTAGGACCTCACGGACCACCAGTGTCCATGGACCACTGGTTGGCGACCGCTGGCCTAGTCTATGGTATTTTGCTATAGCAGCACCACAGACTAGGATACGGCCCATTTCAGAGGAGGACACTGAGGCTGACCCCCCGGCTGGCCACCTCCGACCTGACTCACCCTGCACGCTGAGCGGCCTCCCGTCCCTCGACGAGTCATCTCCTTGCAGTGACCATTTCGCTTCTTGTCTTTACCTCTCTCCGTGGCTCCCTGAAGCAGCTGGGAGACTGTCATGAGGACAACCTGTCCTGGGGGTGGGGCAGCGGGAGGCCTTCCCCCACCATGGGCTGGGCCCCCCTTTCCAGCCTCAGGGAGCCCCCTGGAGGGAGGCCGGCAAAGTTGAGAAAGTGATGCCTCCCTTGGATCAATCAGCCAGGAGCAGCCACCCCTCCCACCCCCGGGGACGCGGGAGCACCCTGCAATCCTGGCTTGTTTCCCAGCGGATCTCCTCTGCCTGAGCATGGGGACACCGCAGGCCTAGCCCAGTGCCTGCTCACGGTGAGGGGGGCTTGAAGAAGGTCACACAGGTCTTGACACTCCTCCCACTGAGAGGCCGGGTCAGTGTCCCTGCCCTGGAACTTGGGAGCTCATGGCCACTTCCCCAGCGGAGTGCAGTGGAAATGCTGCCCCATGACCCCCGAGGCTTGGTCAGAAAAGGCCGTGCAGCCTCCCCCTTATCCTCTGGGACGCGCTCGGTGGGAAGCCAGCAGCCATACAGGAGTCCACACCCGGCCTGTCATGCAGAGGAGGCCATGTCCACCCCCGACGTGTCCTACAGAGGAGGCCGTGTCCGGTGCTCCAATCCCAGCCCAGCTGGCCTCCCGGAGGACGAACATCAGCTGCTGGCCACGCCCAGCCAGTCCATCTGAACACAACCACATGAGACCCCTGCTAGCAGAACCACCTCGCCGAACGCTTCCTGAATTCCTCCCCCAGAAAATCACAGGCAAAAGCGAATGGTGGTGGTTTTACACTATTCAACATTGGGCAATCTAGAACAGCTATTGAATAACCAATGAGTAGAGTAACTCAGAGTGTATCTAAGCAAGGAGACCGAGCACCCAGAGCTCCATCCCTAACCCCTACCAGGTCCTGATGGAGGACAGATTGGGCAGAGATAGGTGCAGGTGGAGGCCACAAAACACCAGACCCCTAGCAGGTGCTAGTTACCGGGGAGAAAGATGGTAAAGGCAAGGTCTCTCTCTGCCCTGAAGACCTCATGATCCCATCAAAGCCCTGAGCTGTACCTTCCATTAAAACCAAGCTCCTCGACACACAAACCCAGCTCCACCCTCTTTGCTCTTCCCTCGGCAAACATCCCCATGGAGCCTGTGTCCATAGCCCCATCCCCCTCCACCCCTTTGCCTGCTTCACTCCTCTCCTCAGTCCTCAGGTGTCACTTCCTTGGGGAAGCCTCTTGGATGCCTCGGACCAGGCCTAGTCCCTTTGTAATGTTCTCTCATAGAACCTAGGTTTTCTTCCGGTGGGGGGGGGGAGGGGGGTGGTGTAGGGGGGCGATGGGACGACTCATCCTCATCCGTAATTGCCCCACGTTCTCTGACTGGAGCTAAAAGCCCATAGGCCAGGAAGCCAGAGACCCAGTTTGGCTCCCGCTGTTCTGGGTGTAGGGAAAACCAGGGCAGGCATGATGTAACACTGAGCCCCCACGGCACCCTCAAACCATGCTGCTCCTTAAGCCTTCCCACCTATCCCAGTAGGTAACATTGTTGCTGATTTTGCAAGTGAGGAAACTGAGGCCCAGAGAGGTTAGCTAACTTTCCTAAAGCCACACAGCTGTGAGCAGAGGAGCAGGCCCTAACAGTGATGGCGAACCTATGACATGCGAATTCATTTTTTTGGTTGATTTTTTCTTTGTTAAATGGCATTTAAATATATAAAATAAATATCAAAAATATAAGTCTTTGTTTTACTATGGTTGCAAATATCAAAACATTTCTATATGTGACATGGCACCAGAGTTAAGTTAGAGTTTTTCAAAATGCTGACACGCCGAGCTCAAAAGGTTCTCCATCACTGCCCTAGGAGCATGGGCCACGGGTCGGCCTTCAGCTCTGCGCTGCTCTAGGGCAGCTTGATCGTGGCCTCCCCAGCACCTGGCAGGACTCCCTCTCACTCTGACTTTGGTTTCTGCCCTTTCCCCGCACCCTCCCCACCCCACACTCAGCTCCTCCAAACCCAACTGTCTGAGTCTGAAACTCCTCCGGCCTGATTCTGAGATCCCGCCGGGTCTGGCGTGCTGGAGGTCCAGGTTTCAAGCTCTAGGACAACCTCAGAAAGGATGTCACAGCCGAGCTAAGGAGGGTGTAGTCTTTCAGCTTCCCCGAAAAGAGGGGAGGCATCTGGCCACTCGGGAAATACCCACGTCCTGCTGTCCCACCATCTCAATCCCAGGGCCCCCCACGCCCCCACGAGCTTCAGCACAGGCACCAGGAGACCTAGATTCAAACCCCAGCTCTGCCTCTTTCTAGCTGGGTGGCCTCCGGGGAGTCACTTAGTCTCTTAAGTTGTTTGTTAAAAATTAAATAAGATTTTCAATGTGAATGTGTCTCGCCCTCAGTAGTTCCATAAATGCCTATTAAACCTGAAGATGACAATGGCCTCCTTTGATAGAAAGACACTTTATAAGAAAATCAGACAAATTGGTTTTTTGAAAAACAAAAAACAACATTTATTTCTGTAAACTGTTTGAGTGCAGATTTTCTTCACAACCCCAACACAGCACAGACTTCCTCCCCCCAAATGCAAGGAGCAGAGAAAAAGAAAAAGAACAATATAAAATGTGCTCATGAAGAACCAACCCAATCTCATCTTTCTCTGAAAAAAACACAAAAACATCATCCTTCGAACGTGTGGTGCGGGCTTGGGAATAAAACCACAGGTGTTCTGGTCCCCCGGGGCCGGGCCGCTGCGCACACAGCTGAGGTGGCAGAGAGGCCGCCCGGCCCGCGCTGTCCCTGCTGTCGGCAGAGGACCTTCCTGAAAGTGAAGAATCAGTTCCAGTTCTGCAGAAGTTCCTGTTCCGCACCCCGGGCCTCTCTCCCTAACGTCCTGGTCGCTTTGGGAGCCTCTGAAGTTAACCCTGAAAGACTCCTGTCTACTCTGGGCTCAGACCTCTGCCCCCACTCCCTGCCACAGCGAGGACTTCAGCCAAAAGGGTGGGGGCAGACCCTGTGGCAAAGCTAATGCCAGGCAACGTTTAAGGCAAATCTCCTCCCTCCTCCTTCGGTCTGAGTCAGGCCTGGGCTTTGTACCGCCGAGCCCCATCTCTGTAGCTTAGGCAACTCTGAATGAGGTGGGGGAGGGCCCGGGAGCACACTGAGGTCTGAGCCTGACACGTGGGTGGGTGCGTGTGCTGATGAAGGCCGCGTGGATGATGTGGCTCGGGCGCAGCTGCCTCCTCAGCGGGAAGCAGGCGGGCCAGCCAAGGAAAACCGGGGTGGCAGCACTGGCCCAGAAGCAACATGAGGTGGTGGCGGAGGAGGCCAGGCAGGCTAAGAGAAAGGGGTCACCACAGGAGGTGCCTCAGATCTGATGATGTGCATGATCTTGGCATCACAATGATTTTCTTCAGAACAAGAAAGAGAGGGATGAGAGAAAAGAAAAGAAAGATGTTCCATGAGCTTTGCGAGAGAGGACATAGCAGGACTCATGAGGGAAGCAGGGAAGGGGAGTGGGTTGCAGACAGGGTGGCGGGTGTTGCCTCTCATTGCATCTCCTCTCCCTGGTGGGCTGGTGGGCTGGTAGCAGAGGCCGCGGTCCCCTCCCCTGGAGAGCAGGCAAATGACTTTGGCAAGGGGCAGGGGGAGGGCTGGATTACTCCGTCTGGGCGTCATAATTGGCTCCCCCGGCCTTCTTGAGCTCGCTCTTGATGAAATCTTCCTCCAGCTCCTTCCGATCACTGATCACAAACTCTTTAGCGAAATTCTGCAAGAACAAAATAAGAGTTCCCCGTAAGAAGGGTCAAGATCTACTACTAAGCATTGCTCAGGCAATATACCAGGAAGTCTTTGCACCTAAAATAGTAAGAAATGATAAAAATAAATGGTTTGGCAGAAAATAAACCACACACATGACTAGAGATAAGAAAATGGGTAAAGTCAAGTTACTGTGCAGTCCCAAGACCATGGAGATGGGCCCAGGTCAGATGTGGGTTTGAATTCTGGCTCCGTCATTTTCTGGCTCTTTACCTTGGACAAGTTCCTTCAACACTCTGTGCCTCGGTTGCCTCATCTGTGAAAAATCATTGCTCAGACCTCCTGGGCTGTGATCAGCCCAAGAGAATAATAGGAGATGAGGCTGGAAAGGCAGGCTGTTGTGCTGGTAAATGTTTAATACTAGGAGAGAAGGGTAGGGCTGATTTGTAGCTTTTGCCCATTTCCATCGTGTAAATATTCCTACGGTGGTTGATTTCAAGCTACCAACGTGACATCACTGTACATGGAGCTGGGAGGAGACACATGATTGGCTCTCATGAGCTGGTATAAGCTAGCTTCAGGCGTCCCTGGTCATAACGGTGCAGGGCGTCTGGTCCCAGGTCCGAGTGATCAGCCCAGGCACTGAACGCACAAAGTATGTTACTTGAGGGCAGGGGGCTTGCCTGCATTCATTTAATGAATACCATGCCATGTGATAAGCTACAGTGATAAGCTACATGCAGGTCACTGTGTCCTCTTAGGGTGCACAAGTTTCGACCACCAAAACCCACAGGCCTAGCACATATGAGGTACTCTGTAAATACTAGTGGCATCAATGAGTGAAGCCGGTGACCTGGCTTATCAGATAACTCTGAGCCAGGAGGAATCAATAGTTATTTTACTATGTGGATCATAAGATTTCAATAAACAAAACAATCTCAGGATGGTGACAGACACAGAAAATTTTACCTAAATATAAATAACAAGTCTGAAGGTCAAAAGGTCAACCACAAAAAAAATTCTACAAGGAAATAACGTAAACAATGACCACCATTTATTATGCACCTATGTGTACCAGATGCTGCCACACATTGGCAAACTTAATTCTTTTTAAAAAAAATTTTAAAATATATCATTTTACTAGTATTTATCTCAGAGAGGAAGGGAGAAGGAGAGAGAGAGAGATAGAAACATCAGTGAGAGAGAATCATTGATCAGCTGCCTCCTGCATGCCCCCTACTGGGGATAGAGCCCACAACCAAGGCACATGCCCTTGACCGGAATCGAACCTGGGACCCTTCAGTCCGCAGGCTGATGCTCTATCCACTGAGCCAACCCGGCTAGGGCGGCAAACTTAATTCTTAAAACCCTTTAATATGACCCAACAATTCCACTCCTGGAGATCTACCCAAGAAAAATGAAAGCATATGTCCACACAAACACTTAGACATGAATATTCCTAGCAGCATTATTCAAAACAGCCAGAAAGTGGAAGCAATTCAAATGTCCATCAACAGATGAATGGATAAGCAAAACATGACCTATCCACACAATGGAATATTATCATTCAGCCAAAGAAAGGACCGAAGTACTGGTCCATCCTACAACGTAAGTGAACTTCAAAACCATATGCTAAATGAAAGAAGCCAGACATGAAAGACCAGATGTTATAGAATTCCATTTATATAAAATGTCCATAAAAGGCAAATCCAGAGACAAAAAGTGGATGAGTGGCTGCCAGGGGCTGGACAGGGAACAGGGAGTGACTGCTAATGGGTCTGAGGTTTTGGAGGGGTGGGGGGACGATGACAATGTTTGGGGACCAGATAGAGGTGGTGGTTGCACAACACTGTGAATGTACTAAATGCCACTGAATGATATGTTTTAAAGTGATTAATTTTACTTCAATTAAAAGAATACACGAATGCAAAAATAAGTCACCACACCTCCAAGAAGAATGGCTAAACCAGGCGAGCACTCAAGGTCAAGTTTTACAGTATCAACACAAACTGTTTGCCAGGTCAAGCCACTGAGAATATGAACAGGGAGGGAGAAGGGGGAGGTTAATATTTATCAAGCAACTAGTATGTGCCAGGCACTGCCTCACACATTTTCTCACTTATGGTGAGACCAGCAAGTTGGGCTTGGAGAGATTGTGTAACTATCTCAGGATGACTAAATATCCTCTCTATTCCCTACTGTGCTGCTCGGGGTCTGGGTATGTCATCAGCATGAGTGAACACATGAGCTGGATGTAGGAGCCAGAAAGGGGAACTGAGAATGAATGTGTTTCTCAACCCTGAGCCCCAGCGGCGTGGGGGAGGGGCAGAGGGCAGGCCCAGGAGAAGGAAGCCAGCAGCTCACGGTGCCTGTAGAAGGAAGTTCAAAGTCTGGCAGCTCGGTGATAGCTATATATGGCAATCTAAAGCAACGCCAACACTCCTGCTTGTGTCTGTTAGCCATTACAAGATTCAGGTTCAAGAGAAGTTTGTTTGATAAGGGCTAAGAAATCTACAGAGAACACAGCCCAACCTAAAGCCACAAGTATATGGGAAATCAAATTATGGCCAAAATAAGGAACAAAACAGGATAACAGAATCTAATAAAAACATAACAATAAATGTAAATGAACAAAATTACCCAGTAACAAAGGCTGTCTCAAGCTACAAAAAAAAGCCACCCCAAACCCTATGCTACATATCAGAGACGTGTTTAAAATCAAAAGATTAGCAAAAACTTATTTTATCAAACAAAAGTGCATAGAAAAGCAACCTCATGCACCCCCACTATGGGGACCAGCACCCGAAGGGCAGGCAGGAGGTGGTCCCCGTAGGCCTCACAGGACTCCCCCCAATACACACAGATGCTCACGCACCCCCAGAGACCTCAAAGGGGAGACAGTTCTTCCCTTCGGGATGTGGACTCTGTGAAAAGTCCCTGAAAG
The DNA here is from genome assembly GCF_000147115.1 of Myotis lucifugus. Taxonomy (NCBI): domain Eukaryota; kingdom Metazoa; phylum Chordata; class Mammalia; order Chiroptera; family Vespertilionidae; genus Myotis; species Myotis lucifugus. The sequence continues at coordinate 1,662,889 of NW_005871083.1, read as the reverse complement.
GTCTGAGTCGACCTAAACCCAACTCAAAAAGACCCTCTCCCCGCTCCAATTCCAGCAGAACGCGCACTCGGACTTGGCAAGGGAGACCCGGCAGCCCAGGCGTGGGCTTCACTGCGGGCTTTAAAACGAGCACAGTGGGCGCTGTGGGCAGCCAGACCCCGACCTGGAGGCAAGGCCGAGACCGGAAGGAGCCTGCAAGGACTTAACCACGTGGAAAACCACAAGGACACATCTGCTTAGAGCACGGCCACCCCACCGCCCTCACACCTCACACTGTGTCCCTGTCCCCGGCACTCTCCCAGGGCCACCAAATGGCTGCTGGGCAGATGCGGAGGCCCTGCTCCGGGAGGCAGTTCCCTACTAGGAAGGGGACTGTCAGGTCCCGGGACAACACTAACACAGAGGGAATTTCAAATTTTCCAGTGGCCCCTTTGAGAAAAGCGAGAGAGAAATAGATGGCATTAACTGCACTAGCGTTTTAGCTAACCCTGTATATTCACAGTGTTGCTATGTTAACATGTGCTCCATGTACAAAGGCAGTAACCAGGTGGGCTACATTCTTTCCCCCACGCTGTCTCACAAGGCTGGTGGTACTGGACACGTGCGGCCCATGGCGACAAGCCAACTCTCAAGTGCTCAGCAGCCACAGGTGGCCGGTGACAGTGCAGGTCTCGACAGAACAGAAGAGCCTGGAAGAACATTAACCCTAAAGCTCTGGAGCTGACTGAGTGGGCGCGGACGGGCCCCCCGGGGGCTGGAAATGTTCCAGGTCTAGACCTGGGTGGTGGTTTCACGGGGATGCACAAAAATTCAAAACTTGAAAATTCAAAAATTCAGCAATCTGTACGCCTGAGATTTGTGCGTTTTCCTCTCTATGTAGGTTATACCTTGTTTAACAAAAAGAAAGGGGAGGGGATGGGGCCGAAAGAGCCTCTGAAACCCTGACATGCACCCCCTCATTTGCTAGAGAAGCAACGGGGACACAGAGGTGCATCAGTTCCCCCCAGGGCACACGGCAGCCTCTGGGCGGGACCCAGGTCCTGGCCTTGGTCTCTCTCGGGTCCTCTCTCCCCTGCAACCCACTTCCTGGGCTGCTCCAGACTGTCCTGCCCTCCGCAGCAGCACGTCAAAGCTGTCTAAACCCTCTGTCAGACACTCTCAGCAACATGTGCCTGTCTGGGGACACTGTCCCCTGTGGTTCTAGAAAGATCTCTGTCATGTCCAGGAATGCTGCCCCTGGCTCACAGCTCCCAGGCACCGGGGTCTCTCCCTTTTCTGCCACAGCAGGACCTGTCAAAGAATCCCCATCCAGCTCAATAGGACTCCAAGGTGGTTTGGAAACGCACCATCTTCAGAACACATTTTGTTCCTCAAGTGCACCTGTGCTGCGCTTCAAAGACGTGAGACAGCTGTCAGTCTGCTTCTGAGGAAGGCAGCTCTAGAGAAGACTGGGGTTAGGAACCGGGATCTACACATAGTCAAGAATCTATTTGCAAAGCTGGTTCAAAAAGTGCATCAATATTCTCCTACCCTGTTTTAAATCATCTCTTTATTTATTGTTGTTAATTCTCACCTGAGGATATTTTTCCATTGATTTTTTAGAGAGAATGGAAGCTGGGGGAGGGGGGGAGACAGAGAGAGAAACATCAATGTGAGAGAAACACATCAATTGGTTGCTTCCTGCCCGCCCCCCGACTGGGGCTTGGGATCGAGTCTGAAACCGAGGTACGTGCTCTTGACCGGAACTGAACCCTCGACCCTTCAGTCCGCAGGCCGATGGGGAATCCTCAGAATAACCAAGAAGTGACACTGCCATCACCTTGCCCTGCAGAGAGAAGATGGCAATCCAGCTGCACACCCCAAAGCTGGGCACAGGGTGAAGCATGGAAGGACAGGGAGGAGGCCTGCTGGGCAGAACTGTCAGGCCTTCTTCCTGGAACTTAGGTCTACGGTGCATGGCTAACCCTATGCAGAGAATGTGGGGGAAGGTCTAGGAAGAAAAATGAGCGGGGAGTTGTGGGCAGGTAAGTCTGTGATTTCAGCAATGCACATTTCTACAAAGCAGGGCCAGGTAGGAGACGCGACCTTCACTGTATCCAAAGGCAATGTGAGCTTATGCACGTCATCCTTACTGAACACCTATTACACGTCAGATACTCTTTCAAGCCCTGGGAAGTCAAAATTCAGGTACTTAGGGGGTATCTCTGAGAGCAGAAGAGAACCAGGGGGCTCTTAAAACGCCTGGAAGGAAGCAGCCAATGGCTCTGGGCCCTGGTTTCCATCTCCGTGAATGAAGAGGGCTGGACAACAGGTTTTCCCGGCCCTTTTCCCACCAGTCATCCATGGATTTGCACCAAGATCATGTGGGACAAAGCTCCAATTTGGACACCAGAATCCAAGGAGCAATGGAGAAAACCGGCACAGAAAAGTCAACTTTGGGATCAGAGTTTGGCTTTCATAAAGAGGAAGCTGTGTGCTAGCTGCAGGCCCGTCCCAAACGCTTGCAAAATAGTGCGGGGGATAGAATCTCTTCTCCCACTTGTGAGAGATGGAGCAAGGGGTGGACGAGACACACGCTGACCACAATAATGTATCTCTTCCCCGAGTGGGCAAAGATGAATTATAAACAATGACCGTGGCGTGCTGAGGAACAGCAGGCGGTCTCCAGCAGCTGGAACACGGATGAGCGGATGAAAGTGCACAGCACCAAACCTGCTGGGCACTCAGCTGCCAACCCCTCCTGGGCCTCCTACACTTCCCTCCTACAACCTCTCAAAAGTGCTTCAAAGACCAAGGTTTCAAAAATCCTTCCAGAGAGGTGTAATTTACTCAGAAAGAACAGGTTCTTACAAAAGGCATGAGTCATCACAGAAAAGCGAAAAACAAGCATCAAGATGGAGTGGTCTCGTGTCTGACAGATTCAGTAACAAAGGCATCTGTGACACCATCACAGTTCAGGAATGACGAGGCCCAACTTCAAGGAGAGAACAAAGGACAAGAGAGAGGCACGCGCCACATTTCTGATGGACACCGGATAGCCGTCCAATGCAGAGGGAGGACAGGAAGCATGGCATCCTGAAGGATGCTCCGGATAGGTTTGGGCCCACAGCGTATAGGGGCAGCCGTCCATATGCCTCGAATCCTCACCCCTGCAGGGCCACCCACCTCTTCAGCATTTGGGGGACTTGGAATCTGACCCCGGCTTTCCTGACCACTGACTTTTACAGAAGCCCTGACTCCACTCTGCCTGATTCTGAGTATGGCTCCATCTACATCAGGGATGGCAAGAAAGTGAGGAACACACTCAACTCTCTCCTCCATATCTATGGCAGACATCACAAATCAATCCTGCACTTTTCCCACTGAGATTAGACTTAACCTCAGAATCCTTCTTAACCCAGAGCTCCAACGAGCCCCTGCGTTTAATCAGCTGACAAGCAAGATTAAATCCAGGTTTAGTCCTTTAATTTCTGCCCGGTCAAAATTGTACCTAGCAATTCTTGTTCCTCAGCCATACTCACTTTGGGGAAGTTTTCCCAAAAAAATCATTCAACAATTTTAAAAAAAAATACAACTCATACTCACAGATGTTCACTGTCGGTAAATACCAGACTGTTTTCACTTTCATCAAAAATTGAATAAATAAGTTAATAGTACCCACACTGAACACTTTATATACATCAGACACTTATTATATACAGTATCTTGTTTAGTTTTTACAATTCTTTGAGTTAGATATTATCATCCCAAATTTTCAGCGAGCTTGGTAAAAAGAACTTTGGAGCAGAGCTGGCTGCAGGGCTGTGAGTGCCCACACCCCACGTTAAAGAGGTCACCAATTCCCCACCATCGGGCTTCCGATTCAACACCCCCCTTGGCCTCAGGACTCGTCCCTCCGAACCTTGATTTCCTCTGTACATTGGAGGTAGCAGCAGCACGTGGCTCGTGACAACAAGCCTGGCCCTCCACACACGACACCTGCTCCACCTCGGAGGGCTCTGTGTTTGTCATCCGGTGGTTTGTGTTTTAAATATATGGCACGAGCACCAGAGCGCCCCATTGCCTGAGCTCAGGCCCAGGTGACATGCACCAACAGGAAAGGCCCTTTCTGGTTCTGTGGAGAATAAGGGCCTTTCCATGAACCACGGGTTTGAAGGCGCATAAACACAAAGAGCTGAAACCCTCGGGAGAGCAGTGAGGCGTCTATGGATGGTCCCCAAGTGCTGGGCGACAACTGATGTTTTGCAGGGGGGAGCAGCAGCCCGTAAATCTAATTAAATGGAGGCATGAAGATTCTCCCAGCTCACCAACCAGGCTCACCTCTGCTTGCTATTGAGACAAAAGGAGATCCTCTGGAAATTCCAATCAACCCCACGTCCCTCCCTGAATGGAACCGGCTCCCACAATTTAATTCAGCCCCAAGGGCATTTATTGAAGATGTACTAGCCCTCTATCCTCGGAATACACAGTCTAGAGCCTATATGAAGAGATCCATTTATTCGTGTGTGTGTGTGTGTGTGTTGTTGTTGTTGTTGTTGTTGTTGTTGTTGTTGTTTTTAGCCCCTGCTGTGTGTTTAGTACATAATAAAGTGGCCATAGTGCCTGCCCTCAAGATTACGTTCTAAAGACATTTATTTATAATTTACAATTCGTGGAATCTGGATAAAAAAGTAATTAATTCTGATTGAGGCTGGTAGAATGGGGTCAAGAATTGAGGTTTTGAAGGATGAATAGGAGTTCACCCGTTACCAAAATGGAGAAACTCTTTTCACAGGGATTGCTTTTCTTCAGTCCTTCCAACAGCTCTGTGAAAATTTACATTCTCTTTTGCATAAGTGAGAACAGATTCTAGAGGTAAAGTTACTTGCCCAAGGTCCTCAAGCTAACAGTTGATGGAGCTGGAATATCAACCTGGGCATCACTCCCCCTACGCCCATTAACTTTTCTATTTGACACAGCAGCATTAAAAAAAAAACAAACCCAAAAAACAAAGCAAAACACTGAGCTACTTTAAAAAGGCTCAACCATCAAGAAAAACTGAGAAGCAGGAAATTTAAAAATAAATATAAAAGGTTTGTTTCCTGCAGAACTTCTCAGAGCCTCTCGTGTGCCATGTGAGTCTACAAAAGCAGAGTTTCCGACATGCATGTGGCCTCAGAACATTTTACTTGGTGCGGGAGGACTTGAGGAAACGTGTAATAAGGTGAGATGATCATGTTGGGGCTTTGGAACCAGACAGTCTGGGCTCCAGGCAGAGCCCCACCATGTCCAAGCGCTGGGACCTGGAGCAAGTGACTCCACTCTCCCAGGCCCCAGGCTCCTCATCTGTGAAATGGGGATAATGACAGAACCGGCCTGGTTGTGAAGAATAAATGATTTAATACGTGGAAAGTCCTTAAAAGTGTCAGGCACAGCATAGGGACACAACTATTGATATTAATATTATTACCACACTGGCACACAAAAGTGACCCTACCGGAGGAGTGTTGGGTGCATCTGGCCCTGGGGGGTGGGCCGAGGTCTGGAATTTAAGCCGACCCTGCTCCTGGGGTGTAGACGTCATCAGAAGACACGCTAAACTGATCACTGCACCCCATCACTGAAATGCCCATCCTCCTGCCTCCACTGCTTCTTAGAGGAAATACTCTGCTCTTCTCTTTCCCCAACACTGAAAGCTGACACAGGCCCTCCAGCTACTTGGACATTCATATAATGTTAAAAAAAAAAAAAAAACACATAAAAAGATCATGCGAATAAAGCCATCCTGCAGGGCGTCATGGCTGGCTCCCAATCAAGACGGCCGGGCCTGGCGCAGGCAGGTCTTGAACAGTGGCCACTGCACTGTCCCCGTAACCCCGCAGAGGTGCAGGACGATGCGGCGGGCGACTGTCCTCGGCACCAGCCTGGCCCTTCTGTGCGGATGACAGTGGTAGGAGCAGCCATATGTGTGTCTGTTCGCCACGTTCCCAGGACTCGAGTCACCATCGCCCAGCCCGACTGGCCCGACAGCCTCTAATTCTGTCCTGTTTTCCCCCAGCCACTGACATGGCTCAGTTTCTAGGCCTGGCTCTGGATACAGACTAAAGATATCAATTTATCTACATCAATTTACATTCTCTCCATTTCACACAGAGCATAAGGATGTGGGCATAGAGCTTCTATTACAATAAAAACCAATCCACTTATTCTTCGTGTGGAAATCATGGCAAAAGGCAGCTGGGAAAGTGATCCAGTCCCCAAAACATGGGATCCAGAATAGCTCAGAGGACATCTGGTCCAAGTCCCCATTAAACAAAGGGAAAAACATACACACCAGCCAGGATCAGCATGATTTTAGTAACTGCCAAAATTGTTATGCCAGCAAAATTGACCCTCTGTGACTTAAATGGCTATATTTGCAACCATAGTATAAATGTGAGGTTTTATAATAGCTTCAGGTAATAAACCCTTTTAAATGCACAGGGGGAAATGCAAAAGGTAATGGTCAAAACATTATATGGCACCTGCGGTTCAAAACGCATCCCAGCTCCCCCTGGAGCGGACATCTGTGCTTTTCATCTACATACCAGCATCCTTTTAACTGGAATCAGGCCAGAGCTGCCAATCACGAAGCCCCACCTCCCTGCCCCACAGGATGTGCATGTGACCTAAGGTGGGCCAATCAGGGCTATATGAAATGATTGACACTGGGGAACGAGGGCTCTCTCTTCCCCTGGGCTCAAGACCCAGAAGAACCATCATGCCTGGACCATTTCTCCTGCTGTACAGAGGCCACCTGAGGCCAACCCAGAGAAAAGAGAGAAGAAAGGAAAATACTGCCTCAGCCCCAGATCCAGCCACACCTAAAGCCAGCAGCCCCTGCACTCCCCAGGCCACAGAGCCAGACTTTCCCTTTTTGCTGCAATGTGAGTGAGTCTGCCAACAAAATAATTAGAACCAATACTCCCAACTGAAGGTTCCCACCCAAAAAATCATATTTCCCCAAATCACCCTCATTCACTGGCCCACTTAACCAAACTGAGAAGAGTTCTAAATTAAAAGGAACTCAGCCGCCCTAACAGGTTTGGCTCAGTGGATAGAGCGTCAGCCTGAGGACTGAAGGGTCCCAGGTTCAAGTCTGTTCAAGGGCATGTACCTTGGTTGCAGGCATATCCCCAGTAGGGGGTGTGCAGGAGGCAGCTGATTGATGTTTCTCTCTCATCGATGTTTCTAACTCTCTATCTCTCTCCCTTCCTCTCTGTAAAAAATCAATAAAATATATTAAAAAACTAATGATAAATAAATAAATAAATGGAACTCCGCCAAAGGCTAACGGGTACAGAGCTTGCTGTGGGGGTGATAAAAAGTTCTGGAGCTAGACAATGGTGATGATTGCACAACACTGCAAATGTACTTAATGCCACTGAATTGTATGCTTCAAAATGGCTAAAATTATCCATTTTGTGTTGTTGTATTTTATCAAGACAATCTGCAAGATTCAAAGCACTGCCCTCCTGGACGTATCCTGGCGAACGTTCTCTCCCTGCTTGCTCCCTTTTCTCCTGGCCACCCGGCTGGCCGACGAGGAGAGCTAAGTGTGGACGGCAGAGTTCAGCAGGAGACGTGGGCCATGGAACATGCATTCCATTGCATTTTTCATTCTGCTGCCCTAAAGGAGACTCCCCGCCCCCGAAAGATGGTTAACCATTAAGACCACTTACTGAGCATTTACTATGTCCCAGGCCTGGTGCTAACCCTTTCAGAAGGTCATCTGACAACCCGGACCTTTTAAAAATGATCATCATGCCTGTTAGTTCTGGAACCCCGCCTCCTGAAAATGTATCCCAAGGAAACAATTCACTGGGAGAGAGGAGGAAGCTGTGTGTATTAAAATGTTGGCTGAAACATTCCTTATAAAAATAAAAATGGGAAGCAACTCAAGAGGCCAACAACAGGGGAACACTTAGTACATCACAGTGCACTTGTGAAAGGGGCAGCCAGCCACCATTAGAGGCTCTGCAGTCGCATAATTTATGCAATTATGTTAAGTAAAAAAAAAAAAAAGAAGCCAACTAGAGCGTGATTTGCAGGCTGTGACTGCATCAATGCACAGAGGTGGGGAGCTCGCCCACACAGCTGGTAGGGAAGATGGAAAAATAGGCCGAGATAATGGAATGATAGGAATTTTTGTCTTTCTTACTATTTTTTAAATAAAAGCCTTATTTTGGGACAATTTTCTATTTACAGAAGAGTGGCAAGAGACTGTACCGAGAGTTCTCATATACCCTGCACCCCAATCTCACAATTGTTAGCATCTTGTGTTACTGTATGCTCCTCACAACCAAGAAGCCAGAATTGGAACATTTCTGTAACGAAACTCCAGACTTCACCCCATTTCCCCAGGTTTTCTGTACCAGGAGCCAACCCAGGATACCACGTGGCATGCAGCCTATTTGTGTGTGTGTTTTGTTTTGTTTTACAATCAATGGCTTGGGGTATATTCACAGATGTACAACCATCCCCACAGTCAATTTTAGAATCTTTTCATCATCTGAAAAAGAAACCCCTGAGAAATCATTTTGCAAAATGGAGAACCCTTTGGTAAGGAGAGCTCTCTCTCAAGTCAGCTCCCTTCCCTTCATTTTTCTTTCTGGAATTCAGAGTTTCTTTTCTCAGCATGACGCCACGCCCTAGCTCCAACCTTGGAAGTTTCCAATACTGTCAATTTTCATTATGTCCAGAATGGAAAGAAACTTTACAATAGAGAGCTCTACAAGCAGAACTGCTCAGAAGCCCGGAGACAAAGCCAAGGGCACACCTGCCTGTCCCCACTTCCTTTCAGTCAAGTAGGGACTTGGGAATAAGTCGGCCCTGGCCAGTGCCCAGCTACCCAGTCTAGGAGTCTGTGCCATTGCTGATAGAACCTTTGTCATTCTATAGCCACCAAAATTATCATAAAGCCCCCGCTGGCCCTCATAATGACATGTATTCATTCAAAAAGTGTTATTGAGTACCTACTGTGTGCCACGCACTGTTCAGAGAGGGCACGCATGACTTCTCACCTTGGGTCCTCATGGCCCCCACAGGAAGTCAACCAGGCTCAGTCATGATCCAAACGGGTAGTGGCCGCCACTTCAGCCATCCCTCCAGCCCCTTCTCCACCAGCCATCTGCCCCAACCTCAAAGGTGAACTGCCAGCCGCCATGCTGCCAGTGGGTGATAGGGTCACAGATGCAGTTACCTGCCTCCTAGCCCGCACCCTGGGAACAATGGTAGCATTTCCCAGGGGTTCAGAGACAAAGCACAGCTTGCTGAAGTCCCAGCTAAGTCACAGACCCGGGGCCAAACCTGCCCTCTCTGTCCCTGCTGGGTGTGACCCCCAGATCCGGAAGGAACACAAGGCCAATTACCTGCACGACCTCCTTCACCAGGGTCTTGTCTGTGCCGGTTTTGGCTCGCTGCAGCCCGCTGACGTTCTCGCCAATCCACGTGATGAGGGCGAACTTGGACCTCTTGCTCATGGCGTCCCCGGTGGTGAAGCGCACAAAGGCGAACAATCGGATGTCATCTGTGACCAACAGCAACAAGAGGGCACAGGGCTCAGTTAAAACACCCCAAAAACACATCTCCGAGGAGGGGCTATAAGTCACAAGTGCACCCCGATTGATGCGAGGGGGCCCAACACTGACCTTGGCCAACATTGTCGTTTGATCCTGACAACAGCACCCAGGCTTTGATGCCCATTTCACAGACGGGAAATGGAGGCTCAGAGGGGTCACCTGACACTCCCAAGGCCGCAGAGGCCATTGGAAGCCACGTTGGATGGGAACCCAGCCTCTCTGGCAGCTACACCTGCAACCCTCCCATCCCTCATACTGACTGTATGAGCTTTGACTAAGCTCAAGCTCTGGATCTCACTCAGGGAGAAGTTCCTCAACCCTTCTTATCCCCAGCCTTTGACTAGGAATGGGAGAGCCACATGGAGATGAGAACCGGGCTGGGGGAGGGTTGGCCTGGGATACAGCCCTGGGCCCTCTGGCCATGTCTAGCTTATGGCTGGACAAGTAGGCAATTAAGAATTCTTAATATTCTCAAGAAAAAGAAGAAGAATTATTAATATTCTTCCATTAGCTGTGTTCTGCTTATTGCAGCTTATATACTCATTTCTATAAAATGACTATCGGGGCTACTTTGTTCCATTGATCTACATTTCCATTTCATTTCATTACCACACTTTTCTCATTATCGTCACTTTAGAATCTCTTCCAGCCCACCATGCTAAGTTCCCCAGCCACCACTCTCGGCATTACCAAAGTATTCTCAAGTTTTTAGAGTCCCGTGTGGTGTGTATGCGTGTGTGTGCATGTGTGTGTGCGCATGCCCCACTAGGATAGACTAGAATCGCTCCACCTCGGCGCTCCTGGCACTCAGGGCTGATCACTCTATGGTGGGCACCCTGGGCACTGTAGGATGTTGAGCAGCACCCTGGCCTCCACCCACTAGAAGCCAGTATCACCCCTCCCCAGCCCGTTATGACACCAAACACAGGTCCAAATGTTGCCCAATGAATTTCTAGATACAGTTTATGTCCCCACTTAATCGGATCCTTTGTGTTTTCCACTGAAATTCGGTGCATTTCATTGAGAAATCACATATTCTTGCTCTGCTTAATCCCTAAATAGTTCATATTTTAACTGTACTGATCAGTGAGGTCTCATTATGGTCCCTACCTGGCCAAGGCTGGCACATGGGATGCTATTGGTTTGGGTTATTCATCTGTACCAGCCGCTCTGCTCAGCACTGATGCTCTTCATGGCTCTTAGTTGTTAGCTTTAGGATCTCTCAGGGACCCACTGACAGTGCCGAGCTGTGCTTCTCCAGCATCCGTGTACATTCGAATCGTGGGGGTCCCGCTAAAACAGATTCTGATTCAGCAGATCTAGGTGGGGCTCTGGGGTCTGCATTTCTAACGAGCCCAGGTAATGCTGATGCATTAGAGGTATTTGTCTTTAAATCAAGGTGCCTTTCTTCCTATAATCTTTCTGAGTGTCTCCTTGCGGAATCCCACACAATGTACAGGTTTATACTGAGATACTGAGACCATCAGCCCGCTGAGAGTCATGGAGACACAGTGTGGAGCTGATCAAGTTCATTGCCTGGTTACTGCCTCAGAGCCCAGCACTGTCAGACAACAACTCCACCGTCTCATAGGAACCCATCTGTCCCAGGGAAGCTAAGAAACAGTTCTCAGCAGTCCAGACTCCTGACGCAGCCTCTACAGTCCAGGCCACAACGCTGATTTCTCAAAGGAAACATCCATCATGAGGACCATTCACGCTGGCACAGCATCTCTATTTATAAAGCACATTTGTTTTACTAGTTCACTTGGTCTTCATACGATGCTGTACAGTGGGTGATGGGGGGGCGGGGGGGACTGTCATCACCTTCATCAACATCCAAATCACCGTTTGACAGATGAGGCTCGGAGTCCTGGGGTTCACCCAAAGTAACATACTAATAATGACAGAGCTGGACTTGAGGCCAAGGACCGGGATAACTCAGGTGCGTCTGCCCACTGGCCACGGAAGTCCAGTGGGCGCCCATCGTGGGATCTGACCGTGGGGGTGAGTGGATGACAAGGCCGTGGGGACAAAGAAAGGATGGTCTCAGGGACACGTCACGTGCCAAATCCACAGGATGTGGTGACCATCCAGCCATGGGAAGCAAAGGAGTCCAGCAGATTCCCACAGGAGGGAGGCCCTTGTCTCTTACCCCAAAGACCCTGACGTAGTCCCGACATCTGAGCCACAGCTGCCTCATCTGTAAAATGAGGTGATGTTTTTTGGTCCTTCTCACTTTTTTTTCTTTATGAAAGTAAAAGTCCATAGCATAAAATTCACCATTTTAACTATTTTAAAGCATAAAATTCAGTGGCATTTAGTACAGTCACAGTATTGCGTGGTCATCAGCACTGTCCATTGCAGAACATCTGCATCACCCCAAAAAGAAACCCCATCCCAGGAGCAGTCACTCCACGCCCTCCTCCCCTCCCTCAGCAGCACCAATCTGCCCGTCTCCGGGTTGGCCTGTTCCGGACATTTCTCACAGATGGAGTCACACACCATGTGGCCTTTTGTGTCTGACTCCTTTCACTCAGCATGTTTCCAAAGTTCATCCACATTGTGGCGTGGTCAGTCCTGCATTCCTTTCATGGCTGAATAATATTTCGTTATATGGATATGCCACAATCTGTTCACCCGTTCATCTGTTGGTGGACATTTGGGAGGCTTGCAAATGGTGATTTTCTACCACCCTCAGGAGTGGGTCATGAGGATTCGATGCGAACGCTGTGAAAGCTGCCTGGTGTCAGGCCTCCGACATGGTAGAATCTTCCCCCAGAAGCTGCAGCCATAGGGAGGAGCTGGGGTGGGGGTGGGGGTGGGGGTGAGGGTGGGGGGCGGGGGAAGCACAGGAAATGAGGCTGGTGGGACTGAGGAACTGAAATTCACGCAGCCACATGAGGCTGATGCAGACAGCGTGGGGGTGAGCTGCTGAGCATTTCCCAGCAGTCACGGCTGTTTGGGAAGCCAGCGCATTGTTTTGAGTAGTGTTACTTGGGCGGGGGGAGAATCAGCACCAAAGTGTTTAATTAAATTGCAGCCTTGACCTGAGGGGGAGGCGGGCGGCACATCAGATGCCAAGGCAACACAAGCAAAAGAACAGGCAGTCTGTTTCCATGGGAACCACTCTAGTTCCCATTTCCACATCGGTTGGCTGGACATTTGGGTTCTGTGACAGCATTTGGATTCCAACCGCCCCATCTCTGGCCAAAGCCTCCATGTGGGAAAGTTGCAAATCATGTGTCCCAAGTACCAGCTCAGGACCTGGCACAAGGCAGGTCAGCCAGTCACACCGCCCTCCTCCAAGGATATGGGGAACCCGGCCTTGTCCTGCAGGCAATGGCACTGAAGTTATCATGGCAGCGAGGCTGTTTCCTGAGTGGCTGTTGGGCGCTTACCGGACAATGGTTTGACCAACAAGACTGCCGACCTTTCCGAAAATCCAACAGTCACGTTATGCTTACAGATGTTTGCATAGATTTGGCCCAACATTGAAAAGTCATCTGAGTCTAAGATGAAAAACCTGTTCTGAGCAACGTTTTCGAAGCTGCCCACGCAGACCTGAAGCCTCTCTCTCCCCCACTCACCCTGCAGGAGGCTGTGAGGCCACTTTGACCTCAAACTGGTCTGTGCAGGAAAAAGTTCACGTTCTTAAATTATGACACTCTCGGGCCGCCTTCCCTCTTCTGGACAAACAAGGCAGACCAAACACAAACACGCAGCCACGGCACCCCAACAGAAGCGGAAACATCGCATCCCCTCATTCATCTCCTGCTAATATCACTCACACACACAGGAAAACACGGGTATATCGACTGAGAAAGGCATAGCTACCCCTCATCATATATGTATAGTGTGCATGTGCATGTATATATGCATGTGTCTGGGTGTGTGTGCATGTGCATGGGTATATGTGTATGTGTGGACACTAAGATGGTAAAACTGGCCAGGAGAGAGCTGATACTTGAGGTTGCTGTCACCCTCATGGTGCCACTTGGTCCCCAATGGGGCCAATAGCACATCTGTCCAGACTGAGGTTCAGGAGTGGAGGGTGCAGCTCCAGAAGACCCCAGTGGGAGAAGCCCAAACACTCACACCAGGAGACCCCCTGAGTCCCCTCTGCAGGAGGCCTCAGCCCAGCTGTCCACAACACCTACGCACGGGGCCACTCACCTCAACCTTCGGCTCCATGGCATCCAGGTTGCATCCAAGTTCCAAAACCCACTAGGAAATCACACCTACTTTGTACCAGCTCTGTGACTTTGAATGTCTCTAAGCCTCAGTTTCCTCATCTGGAAAATGGGTCACACACCTACGTCATAAGGTGGTTGTGAGGATTAAATGGGGGTGGGAGGAAAGAAACATGAAGGCCCTGGCTGATGGGACGGTCGTTATCTTTCTATCCCACCTCTCCAGTGAAACTGCTCTCAGGTCTGCAGGGGCCCAACTGCTGAGCCCAACAGAGAGCGTCCTAGCCTCTACCTTCTTCACTGGCTTTCTATATCCACCAAATTTATGTTCACTGCTCTGGGTTTCAAAGCAGGGACACTTCTGGGAGCACACGGCCCTTTAGTCACTCGTACCAGGAGTGTTTCTTAAGGACCTACTATGTGCCAAGCCCAGTTACGCACTGGAGGGTACAGATTAAACCAACAAGGGTCCTAAGGATAGCAGGGGCCGACGTTTATTGGGTGCTTACAATGTGCCAGGCACATCACATTTATACATATTTGCATGTTTCATTTTGACCTCTCTTTGAGGTCAGCACCGCTCACAGTCCCATTTTACAGATGAAACGAAGGCTCAGAGAGGTGAAGCGATAAGGAGCCAGATGACTCCTGCACTGGAGAACTGGTGAAGTGCAGACCAGCAGTTCTCAAAGTGTGGTCCACGGAACAGAAACATCAGCATCACCCAAGAACACACTGGAATGTGAATTCAGAAGCTCCACAACTGGGGCCCGCACACTGAGCCTAAATGAGCTCCCAGGGGGATTCTGAGGCCTCCAAACCTGGAGAACCACTGACCTAGAGGAAGAGGTGAGAAGAGGAAACGATGGGGCTTTGAGCACGGAGAACCCGCTCCACTCCCGGTAGAGAAAGGGGGTGAGGCAAAAGGTCTCGCGGCAGAAAAGCTGATGTGCTGAAAGCTGAGCCTCCACCCTTCTTTCCACCGCACACCTTTCATTTGAAGGAAGTGATCGTGTAAAGGCGCTTCCTGTGTGGCCTGGCTTCTCAGAGTGCAATTTACAGACTAGAGGCAGCCAGGTGTGGTTCCCGAGTGTCTCACCGTCAGAGACCATCAGGACTGTCCCCCCAGAGACGCTCTCTCCGCCCAACCCCACAGCCCGAGAACGAGCCACTGAACCGTGGCACTGGGTATGAGGGAGCTCTCTCTGTGACCTCGCAGTCACCTATTTGACATTAGCCATCATTAAAAGGATTCCCAAAGGCATCACAAAATCCCATGGAGCCTCATCCAGGGAAGGTGTCAGCCAATGACAAACCAAGGTCGGAAGTCCCGTCCCTGAGGACTGTCAGTGCCACTGCAGGGCCTTTCGGCGGCACCAGGAGCTCCAAGGCCAGGTGGACTGCACGTTAGGTGTCCCTGATTTGAGGCTGTGGACGCCCTCCCCTTCCCATCCCGTGAGAGTCTTGGTTCATGAAAAGATGGTCCTCACATGATATTAATAAAACGCCACTCTCAAAAGAACGTGACCCTTTATTGGCCTCTGAAGCCTCATCCAGGCCGGTTAGCAGCATGGGAGAGCTCTGGCCCGGCCCAGCCACCAGCCCTAAGGCCCCCTGAGAGCCCTGGGCAGGGCTCACCTGGTTCAGTGTCCTACTTCCCCCTGCAAGGCTCCCGCCTTCACTTACTAAGTAAGTGAACACACCGCATAAAGTCGTCACCGGTGAAGCTCTCAGACACGCCTGGCACAGACTAAGTGCTCTAAGCACCGGCTGCCATTGTGCTGAGTTCTCTCCTTTGCAGCCCCTTCCTCCCTCCAGCTCTCCGCTAAGCCTCCTCCCTCCGAGACCCTACATTTTCCTTCGTTCTTTCCTGCCTTACCACCCCCTCACCTCCCTCCATCTGTCCCTTTTCCTCCCTTCTCTCCCCTCCCCCTGTGCTCTCTGTCTAGGATCAGAAAGGAGGGAGGGATTTAGGAAGACAGAGAAGGCGGGAGGAGCAAAGGAACGATGCTAAGCAGTTATACAAGGGAACGTGGGAAGAAACAATAACACAGGGAGGAGAGGTGACCACAACAGGGCATGAGAAGAAGGGTAGGGAAAGGGGGGAGGGGTGGGTCAGACTGCTCTGGAATCACCAAGGCCACCAGGATGAGCTGCGTTAATATTCTCCCCAAAACTACGAATGGCATGTAATCCACACCAACCTTTCAAGGGCTTCCCCTGCCTCCCCCAGCCAGACTTGACAGCTCCCGAGGCTCAGGGAATCCCTGAGGGGCAGATTCTGCCCAACCCTCCCCGTTATTCTCACCAGCGTGATCCGGACACAGGATCCACATTGACTGAGGCCCCGCCCACTCCCCACAGGGACCTAGTCTTCCCCTCTCCCCGTCCCCAAAGCCAGCCCCGCTGGGGAAGGACACACACACCCAGAGGAGACAGGATCTGCCACGGGCCAAGCAGCGTACAAATGGTTCGCACTTTTGCAAATACTTGGGACAATTTTTTTTCGTTACACACAAAACACATAATTGTTCTAATTAGAGATATAAATAAGCAAAAATAAGGGTCTCACCACCTAAGTAAGCCCTGTAAACATTTTGATCTTCTTACCTACTTTCCCATTTGTCTAGTTCCTGTTGTATCCCACAGTGCCAGGCACAGAGTAGGTACCCAATAACCATCTGCTGGCCAACAGAAAGGAGAGAGAGAGAGAGAGAGAGAGAGCGCGCGTGCGAACTGAGCATTTTATCATTTTCATCCAACACTGGACTTCAGAAGGAGTCAGAGAAAGGGGGAAGGGAACACAGGGAGGAAGTTGCCCCAGAGTTCCACAAGATCTGACCCGTCCTCGACCGACTCCCTGAGAAGTTATGCAAACAAGGATCCGTAAGGAGAAAATGACCCACACACCAAAGAGCTGAGCTGTCAGCTTCCACCAAGCCAGCTCCCTGGAGGAGGTATGAAGGGAAATGGGAGAGTTCTCCTGCCACCCAGGGCAAGGCGACAGCTGGACAGTGGCCACACCAGCACTCACTCCCAGCAGGCTGGGGGGGGGGGGGGGCAGGCAGCGACTGAATGGCAGGAGGAAGACTTCGGCAGCAGAAAATGTCCTCTCGGGGCCTCACCCCACCCCCCACCCCCTCACCAGGAGACTAAAGGCTGAGGGTCAGAGAAACCGGGTTCCTCCCTTAAAGGGAGAGCTATCTTTACTGAAAAGCCCCATCTCATTCGCTCTCTCTTTTTCTAAGGGACTTCCATTGTTTCCCTGGTGGGTAAAACCCCTCCCGTCCCACTCAAAACAATTTTTCTGAAAACATTAAAAAGAACAAAAAATTAAGGAAACCCATCCCAGGATAAAGGCCCTGTGTCCATTTTGGTGTGCGCCTCCCTCAGAGAGCAGGATGGAGATTCCGTTTGCTGCTGGGATCTACACTCGGTGTGCGCCTGTGTATAGTCCAGTCCGCACTGAGATCACACTGTGTGTGCAGCTTGCTACCGTGTCCCCCCTGTTCCTCAGAGCAGAGACCTCCCAAATGATTGCTTCCTCTTAGAGTTTACACTAAATGTGGGGTGACCCAGCTTTCCTGGTCTGACCGAGAGCACCAGAAAATGGAGTACAGGATAGCCGGAGGAGAAGGAAGATGATTGCTTCTGCGGAACCCGCCCCCCCGGGAGTGGGCTGATCTGGAGACCCAAATGATCAGGATAGCTGGTGGTTTTCCCCTGATGACACAGCACCCGGACCTTTCTTGTAAGGATGACTTTTACTTCCTTAAAAGGAAGTCAGTGTGTGATACCCGACTCCACCTCTTAGAGGTCGGTGGCTGCAGCAGTTCCTGGAGGCTCTGAGTACATCATTACAGCCCCTACAGGAGACACACAGGGGCCCCTGGCGGAGTCAGGGTCTGGCTGCCTGAGCACTAACCGCCCCTGGTGTGCACTGCTCTGCATTCTTGCATCTGCTTTTTATAGTTTTGCTGTTTTTCCACTGCCGTCAGTTAGTCATTTGACAAACACTTATTGACACTCTGTGATCCAGAGACTTTGCTGAATAAGACACAATCCCTATGCTCAAAGAATATACAGTCTAGCCTGGGGGGTGGGGAGGAGTATGCGAACACAATGTAGTTAGAGCCGTAGCAATGAGAGTTATCACAGGGTGAATAAGAACATAAAGAAAGAAGGAAATGAACTCTGCCTTGGGGTTGGTGATCAAGGCAGGCTTCACAGAGGAGGTGATGTTTGATATGGGATTTGAAGGATGACTTGGAGTTCACCCAGCTACCAGCAGGGTAAGGACAAAGGGGATTCATGTTAACAACTTAGCGAGACTCTGACAGACAAAAGCAACAGCTTCTGCGGGCAAGTTCAAAACGCCTGCTTCCACCAGCCCTTCTATTTTTGACTTACCACAGGCTAAAGGGCCATATAATCAGCTTATCATTACAGTGTTTAAAATAAGAGATTAAAGGCTCCTCCAGCTTGCTCACACCTACTCCAGGAGGCCAGGAATCTTCCCTGCTATCTCAAGTGCCCACAATGGTCCTGACACACTGGTCATGCTCAGTAATATTTCTTGAGTAAATCAAGGGGCTTTGTCCCAGCTCCTGTAGCCACGTCGCAGTCCCTCAGTTCAGTGGGAAATGCCATTTTATAAGAATAAAACCAATCTCCTTTCTGGATTTTAAAGGTGTGGCTTCCACTTGCAGAGAACAGGAAGGAATAGACCCTCAGAGATGAGCGGATATGGACAGGTAATAAGTAACTGGTCTGGACCAATTTGCCCATTAAAAAGGCATGGGAAGGGGAGACCAACAACAGGCTGTTCCTAGAGTTAGCGACGCCTGCATAATGTGCGGGGTTCTTCTTTACCTTTCAGGCTCACAAGGCCAAGTACAATACCCAGAGGAGCAAAGCCCACTCTAAGCTCAGCAGCCTGAGGGAACCAAGAGACTGGCCGTGTCCCAGCCACCCCTTCCCTCTCTGGTCCCCAGTTCCCTGGGCTGGAAGATGGCTTCTCCGCCCCTGACTCAGAGATCCCGGGTGGTGGGGACGGAGGCACAGCTCCCCCTCCCCCTGGCTGTTAGTGACATTCCCAGCCCTTGAGTTTGCCCGCACATTTACAGCTGACTCATTTAACTCTATTGATTAACTTACTATGAGCCCACACGAATATCCAAGACAGAACTTTTCTTTAAGTCCTCATTTCGGAGGCCGGGGATTGAGCCAATGGAAGATATTTCAGCACCAGCTCCGCGCAGGGCTGGACCGGAGGATGAAAACACAGTCAAGGGCATGGCGCTGTGTCTGGGTGGCAGTCCTCATCAGAACTAGTAGATGGGGTAAAGCCTTCAGAACTAGGCAAGTGGTAAAAAACGCTAGATAGCCCAGCCGACGTGGCTCAGTGGTTGAGCATCAACCTATGAACCAAGAGATCACGGTTCGCCGGGTTGCAGGCTAAAAACCCAGTGTGGGGCATGCAGGAGGCAGCTGATCAATGATTCTCTCTCATCACTGATGTTTCTATCTCTCTCTCCCTTCCTCTCTAAAATCAATAAAAATATATTAAAAAACAAAGACAAAAAAAGCTAGACAGTGATGATGACGAAGGCAATGGTAACCGTTATGGAACAAATGGAGGCAGCCATACTCAAGAGGCCAAAGAGCCTCATGTGGCTCTCGAGCCGCAGTTTGCCGACCACTGCCCTAGCTTGTTTGGCTCAGTGGATAGAGTGTCAGCCTGCGGACCAAAGCGTCCCGGGTTCGATTCCGGTCAAGGGCACGTACCTCGGTTGCAGGCTCCTCCCCACCCAGGACCCTGGGCTCCTGCAGGAGGCAACCAATTGATGTGTTACTCTCACATCAATGTTTCTCTGTCTTTCCCTCTCTCTTCCACTCTCCCTAAATATCAATGGAAAAAAAGATATCCTCGGGTGAGAATTAACCAGAGAGAGAGAGAGAGGGGTAGAGAAAGAGAGATCATTTACATACCATAAGTCACCCCTTTTGTGACTTGTACCCTTTAAGTGTACAATTCATTCATTTGCACTATATTCACAAGGTTGAACAATCATCACCACTGTCTAGCTCCAGGATATTTCATTACCCCAAAAGGAGACCTTGTACCCATTCGCTGTCACTCCTCATCCCGTCTCCACCCCTGGCAGCCATTAATCTGCCTTTCATCTCCATGAATTTGCTTGTTCTGAAAACTTCAAGTAACGGAATCACACAATCTGTGACCTTTCTTGTCTGGCTTCTTTCACTCAGCGCAGTGGTTCTGAGGCTCGTCCACGCTACAGGTGAATCGGTGTCTCATGCCTGTTTATGACTGAATACTAGTCCAGTGTGTGGACAGACCACATTTTGTCTATCCATTCATCAGTTGACAGACATCTGGGTGGTTTCCAGTTTGGGGCTATTGTGAATAATGCTACTGTGAGCATTCATGTACAAGTTTTTATGTGGGCACGTGTTTTCATTCCTCTTGGGTGTATACTAAGGAGTGGGATTGTTAGGCTTAACCTTTTCAGACTGACTTGCCACATCAGCTGTACCATTTTCCATCCCCACCAGAGGGTTCCGATTCTCTACATCCTCACCTACACCTGTATTACAGCCTCCTAGTATGTGGGACATATCTCACTGGGGATTGATTGGCATCTCCCTATTACTCATGATATCGAGCATTTTCCATGTGTTTATTGGCCATTTGTAGATCTTCTTTGGAGAAATGTCCATTCAAATCCCTTGCTCATATTCTAATTGGGTTGTTGTCTTGTTATTGTTGAGTTGTAAGAACTCTTTATATATTCTGGACACCAGACCATTATCATATATACTAGAGGCCCAGTGCACGGATTTGTGCAACGTTGGGGTCCCTTGGCGTGGCCTGCGGGGATTGGGCCAAAACCGACAGTCCAACACCGACTGCCGCTCCTGCCTGCTGCTCCTGCTCATTCCGGGCCTGCTGCGCCTACTGCGGGCTCTCGCCCAGTCAGTCCCGATCAGGAGAGGCTCGCATGGCAGCAGTGCTCACCAGCTGCGAGCCCGGCCACCTGGTGCCCGTCGATCAGCTGAGCAGCACTCCCACTGTGGGAGTGCACTGACCACCAGGAGGCAGCTCCTGCATTGAGCGTCTGCCTCCTGGTGGTCAGTGCACGTCATAGCAACCGGTCAACCGGTCATTTGGTCGACTGGTCGCTTAGGCTTTTAAATATATAGATGGTTTGAGGGCCTTCCCTTTTGCTGGGCCCACTCCTCATCCAGATACCTGCATGTCTGGGTCCTTCTCATTCAGGTCTCTCCTTGGTGTCACCTCCTCTCTCACCAGACCAGCCTTGCTAACGGTGGCTTCCCTGTAGTCCATCTGTCGCCCATTTTATTTTATTTTTTATGGTGCTCATCTCCTGAGAGAGCACTTGCTATCTTGTCTTTTATCTGTCCCTGTACTTCCAACAGATGCAAACTCCGTGACTTAAATCACTCAACTTCCCCAGGACCCAGAGTTCCTGGCACATAATAGTCCTCGATTTAAACGTGTTGGATGAATGAGTAATTACAAATCGCCAAGGAAGAGAGGAAGTTACTTTTCTGGAATCAGGTGCAGTCCAGAGCTGTGAGAGCTCGTAGAGTGAACACAGGCCCTCCTCTGTGGGCAGGGCCAGAGGGGCTGCGACCGCCTGGGCTCACACAGGGGCTGCAAGGAGCCTGGCTCTTCTCACTCCTCCCCAGAAGCCCCTGCGTGACCCACAGGGCCCCTGGCCTGCCTGAGGCAGCAGCTTCCTTCATTTGCAAACCACGAACAATATACTCCATTCTATAGTCATTATAGCAAAAAAAGGGAAGAAAACTACTTCTAGGTCATATCAGATGACCTCCAAGGGCCACCCTTTCAGACAAAAGTAGTGAAGTCAGAATTTCATGCTGGGAAGGATAAAGGCGTTTGAATTACAGCGTTACTCCCCAGAGACCATCACAGGCTTCCCACTTCAACAAAGGCAGAGAAATTGCCTCTGAGCTGCGTGTTCCTACAAATATGACACCAGCCAGAGGCCCTGGCCTGAGGGCTGTCCCTGAGGGGTCAAGAAAAGAGCTTGTGGAAAGTTGTTAGGTGAGGAGACCCTAACAGTTCTCATCACAAGGAGAAATATTTTTTCCTTTTCTTGTTATCATGTCTATATCAAACAATGAATGTTAACGGCATTTCACAACACAGGAGAGGGCAAAATTAGATCTACAATTATGAGTACGCCAAACACAGTTTATTCTTGTATTATTAAAATCATAACCTGCATGCCTTTTTCCATGCAAACAAATGCAAACCTACCTTTGCCCACTCCTGTATATGAAAATTAGACCATCATGCTGTATACCTTAGAGTTATACAATGATGTATGTCAATTATGTCTCAATAAAACTGAAAACAGAGGAAAAAGGAGCTTGACTATGGTCTTCTTTCCTTGTTTCAAAAGAATTCCAGCTGCAAGTGTCAGAAAGCAGCAGGATGTCAGGAACGCAGGCCCTGGACACAGCTCAGCCCCTGTGCAGCCCTGGGCCAGTGCTTTCACGGCTCTGAGCCTCAATTTTCCCATCTATGAATCGGGAATAACAACAGGGTCTACCCCACTAGGTCATGGTGTAGATGAAATGAAATCATGATTAGGTGACCGTGGCTGGCAAAACAGTGGCCTCAGAGCTATCTGCATCCTCCGGACCTTGCAACTATGTGAGCTGGCAACGCAAGAGGGACTTTGCAAATGTAACGAAGGTAAGGACCTCCACGTGCAGAGATGATGCTGGATGATCTAGGTCAGTGGTTCTCAACCTTCCTATTGCCGCGACCCTTTAATACACTTCCTCATGTAGTGGTGACCCCCAACCATAAAATTATTTTCGTTGCTACTTCATAACTGTAATTTTGCTACTGTTATGAATCGTCATGTAAATATCTGATATGCAGGATGTATTTTCATTGTTACAAATTGAACATAATTAAAGCATAGTGATTAATCACAAAAACAATATGTAATTATATGTGTTTTCCGATGGTCTTAAGCGACCCCTGTGAAAGGGTCGTTCGACCCCCAAAGGGGTCTCGACCCACAGGTTGAGAACTGCTGATCTAGGCAGACCCACAAGCATCCTCAAAGGGAGAAGAGGGAGGTAGGAGAATCAGAACCAGAGAGGAGGCATTGTGAGAACTTAACCTGCCATTGCACGAGGAAGGAGCCATGAGCCTAGGGATATGGGTGTCTCTAGAAGCTGAAAAAGGCAGGAAGTGGATTTTCTCCTCGGAACCAGCCCTGCTGGCACCTTGATTTTATCCCAGTGAGACCGATTTGGGGCTTCTGACCTCCCGAACTGTAAGATGATAAAGTTATGTTGTTTTAAGTTTGTGGAAATTTGTTACAGCAGCCATAGGAAACTCACACAATGCCTGGCACAATAAAGGTGCAGTGCTCACCATTATTTTTTAAAGTATTATTTTTACCAATTATTGGCAAAGAAATTTACACAAATGCATGGACAATAAAATAAGAGTACGTGCACAAGAAAAAAATGAGATAGAGGACCATAAACTAAGTCCAGAACTGAAACAGGATCTAAAGCAGGTTAATTTGAAAATGCACTGATGAAATAAAATACAAAATGCTGAAGTACCTGCCCTGCCTTCAGACACAGGCCCCTGGGGACCTGTCCCTGCTGTGCCCACTGAGCTGAAGCTGAAAAGCCAAACACATAAAATTAAATCGGTGAGGAATGTAGCCATGCAGTGGCTCTGGGCAGGAGACCTGGGCCAGAGGCCAGTGAGGGCGGGGCACCAGCCAGGGAGCCTCCTGCCTGCATCAGGGGACTGGCATTCACTCATCTATGTTCATTTATCTATGGTCATTGATAGACTCCACAACATCTGGGGAGAACACCAGGTGCTGTTCTAGGTGCTGACGGCACAGCAAAAAACCAAAGAGACCAGGATTCCGCCCCTACCCTTGGAGCTGACTCTGGCAGGAAGACAGATGACAGATACGGGAATGCTCGTGTGCATATAACTTGGGGAATTGTAAGTGTTGCAGCCCATGACGTGGGCCCACACAAGGGAGCAACACACACACTGAGAAAAAAGAGATTGGCACTGGCTAACCATGAGGAGTGGGGATTCCCCACTGAGGATGCTGCCACCAGAGTGACAAAATCCCTTTTTCTAGGACCTCACCATGGCATTAAAAAAACAGATAAGCCCTAGCCAGTTTGGCTCAGGGGACACAGTATCAACCTGCAGACTGCAGGGTCCAGGGTTCGATTCTGGTCAAGGACACATGCCCGGGGTTGTGGGCTCGATCCCCAGTGGGAGCATGCAGGAGGTAGCCGACCAATGATTCTCTCTCATCATTGATGTCTCTATCTCTCTCTCCCTCTCCCTCTCCCTTCCTCTCTGAAATCAATAAAAATACACTGGGGGGAAAAAGGGGGGGAAGAGAGAGAGAGAAAGAAACAGACAAGCACACAACCACTGAGTGCACAATGAGGTGACATCACGAAGGCAAGGAAGGTGTCTGAGCAGAGGGGTTATTTACGACGGGCCTTGATGGATATAGAGAAGTCCTCCCGGAAGGCAAAATGGATGAGGACAGTGCAGGAACACTGTCCACAAGTCGTGAGAAAGGGGGAGGGGAGGGCAGCACAGTGCAGGGGGAAGCTGGGAACCTCAGGCACAGACCTGGTTTCAAAGTCCAGCTTTTCCACTGACTGTGCCATCTCAAGCACGTGACTTTTGACTCCAGGGAAACCATGATTCCTCATCAGTACAACGGGGATAACTCCCACTTACGGTGTCATGTCCTCTTCCATTATGTCCCTCATGGATGAGAAAAATTTTAGATGAGATAATACATGCAAAGCTCCATGTAGTGCCTGGCATTAGGACATCCATGAGGTCTGAATCCTTGTGTGGGGAACATGTCTTTTGGGAGGGACGTTAGCTGATGACCATCTGTCAGTAAAATTCCCCCAGGTGTACTGGAACAGGGCCTCAAAGGAGAACACGGCCAAGGGACCAAAGAAAGAGACTGACAACTCCAGAATTCAATCAAAGAGTTTATTAAAGGAACTTACAGACAACGTGGGCAAGTTGGTGGATGTCCGCAGCCAAAAGGGAATGAGGGCTTGATATATACAGTATAGCCTCCAGGAACACAGATGGCTTGTAGCCAATAGGCACATGCTTGTTAAGAGCTGCATATTCCAAAGCCCACCCCTCCTGGGATGACCTGGAAGTCACATCAAGCACTAGAAACCATTTGCCTAATAGCATCCCACCGTAAGGGCCATCCATGTCACCTCTAAGCATTTGGGCCTTACGGGCAAAAACTACAAAAGGTTCTCAAGGGGTGAGGAGCTGATGCAACCTGAGGCATAGTTTAGAAAGCCACCTCTGGCCTGGATTGCACATTCACTGAGTCAGGGAAAGTGCCCAACTTAGTGCTCACACTAAGGGCTTGACACACAATAGACATTCAACAAGTGCCCTAGAGAAGGGAACACCATGAGCAAGGGTGGAGCCCCAGGAAACATCTACACTTACGGGGCAGCAGGGGAAAGGAGAACTGGCAGGAGGAAGTGAGAACAGAGATGAGAAACACAGAGGGTGCACGAAGGGAGCACTGCAGGGCAGAAACAAAGGGAAGGAAATTATGTTTTCTGTAACTAAAGGTCACTGACAAATGCTTGAGGAGGGTAAAGTGGAGTAAAGACAAAGAAACGGCCACTAAATTTGGCAAACCAGAAGATAACCAAAGACCTATGCATGGGGTCCCATGCTCTGGGTGTCAGGGTCCATCCTATATAATAAAGAGCTAATATGTAAATGGTCATCACGCCCTCACGCCGTAAAGGCTCACTCAACACTGGGGAGAGAGGAATGGGGACCAGCCAGGCACAAATGAGCTCGCGAGAGAGGAATGGGGACCAACCAGACTGGGGCCCGGGAGCGATCAGGCTGGCAGAGGGAGGCAGTTGGTGGCGATCAGGCCAGCAGGGGGGGGACAGTTGGGGGCAATCAGGCCGGCGGGGCGGGGGGGAGCAGTTGGGGGCAATCAGGCTGACGGGGGGGGGCAGTTGGGGACGATCAGGCCAGCAGGCAGAGTGGTTAGGGGCAATCTGGCAGGTGAGCTTTTAGGAGCCAGTGGCCCTGGATTGTGAGAGGGATGTCCCAGATTGGAGAGGGTGCAGGCTGGGCTGAGGGACGCCCGCCCCTCCGTGCACGAATTTCATGCACTGGGCCTCTAGTCAGAATATAATGAGGTAAAGAAAGGAAAGGAGGTAAGTAGGTGAACATAATATCTGCACGACCCACAAGCAATACTTTCAAAAAGTTTGTTAACTCCTAAAGAGTTGCAATCAATTCAATTCAATTAATTGAACACTTTTTCTGAACAAGGGACACCTACTGACCAGGAAGATAGACCTCTAGCAACCTTCCCCACAGGAGATGTGGCCACAAACTCAAAAGCAAGCACAAATATCACCAAGAGGCGATCTAAAAGAGAGCTGCCATAGCCCATGCACTTTATGACACAAACCACACCATGTGGCCCTGGACCTCCCAGGAACAGGTGTGTGGGAGAGAAAGCAATGGAGACTGAAGGTTACGGAACACTATGAAGGCAATAGCTCCTAGCCCTCCAGAGTTCTACTGAAAAATCATAACCCAACATTGTTTCTGGAACAAAGCCAGTGCTCCGTGAATGTTTGTTAAATGCATAACTGACAGGCTGTGTAGCACTTTACAATGTCCAAAGCACTGCCAGAGACTTAAAGCTTCCTTTGCCCGCATATTCCCTTAGACTCACAAGACAATTTCTCCTTGTATTCAGAGCTAAGCCCAATTTTTCTCCCCTACTGCGAAATCTCATTGCAATGGCCTCCTACACCTATCACAACAGTTCCTCTGAATAAAGTCTGCCTTACCATTCTTTAACAAGTGCCAGAATGAATAATTTTTT
This sequence comes from Myotis lucifugus, assembly GCF_000147115.1. Classification (NCBI taxonomy): domain Eukaryota; kingdom Metazoa; phylum Chordata; class Mammalia; order Chiroptera; family Vespertilionidae; genus Myotis; species Myotis lucifugus. Next base: position 1,636,096 of record NW_005871083.1, on the reverse strand, counting down.
CCTTTAACAGTAAACACATCCCCATTTTCCGTAGGAATCATCCCAAGGCCAATCTCAGTACCAGGAAAGGCTGACCCCATGCTAGAGGGGAATCGCCCAGGCCCACATTAATGCATTTTGTCACTCTTCCTGATGTAGACTCACCAGGGGAGAGGCTGTGAGAGAGAAGAATGTGCACAGTCAAGGAGGGCCTCTTTCAATGCCTTCCTTTTTTTTTTTCCTTAATCCTCACCGAGGGTGTTTTTTCATTGCTTTTAGATAGAGTGGAAAGGAGAGAGGGAGGGAGGGAAGGAGAGAGAGGGAGGAATATGAGGGAGTGAGAAAGAGAAAGGGGGAGGGAGGGAGGGAGAGAGAACCATCAACGTGAGAGAGACACATTGATTGGCTGCCTCCGGCACGAGCCCTGGTCAGGGCCAGGGATCAAACCTGCAACCCAGGTACGTTCCCTTGACCAGAATCACACCTGTACCTCTTCAATAGGCAAGCCAGGGCTTTCAATCCCTTTCTTAAACATCTATGTCAAGTGGCCAAGTAACTTCTCCTGACATAACTTCCACGATGGGGATCTCACTCCCTCCAGTGACAGACCATTCTAACTTGAGGACAGTTCTTCCTCACATGAACCCAAAATCTATCCCTGAAACTTCTACTGCTTGGTCCTCCTCTACCACATGGGATTGAAGAAGTTCCTATCTTCCAAATGTCAGTTCTGGAAACATCTGAAGACAACATTCATGTCCCTGAGGTGTCTCTCCTCCAGGTTGAATATGCCTAATCTCCTCAGTCAATTCTTACATGAGAGGTTTTGAATTCCTTACCCAACCTGGATTCTCCTTTCTTGGCCTGTTACCACCTGCCTACCCTGGGGACTATGGCCAGGATGTTTTTAGATGGAAATGATAAAGAACTCAGCCAAGGTGGCTTAAGGAAAAAATTCAATTGGCTCAAAAAAATTCAAATGGCTGGATCCAAGAGGTTAAGTCGTGTGATGTGGTCTCCATTCCCTATCTTTGCCTCTGTTCCTGAGTTCTTAGGTTCTCTCTCCAAACAGTAGATGGGTCCTGCAAGTGCCAAGCTTTTAGTATGCTTACATGTCTGAACCCCAGAGAAAGACAAAGGGATTCTTTCCCTACAACTCTATCCAAAGTCTCAAAGATGAATCTGATTGGCTTGACTTGAGTCACATGGGCCCAACCCTGAACCAATTAGTTAACAGAGGGGATAGCATACTCTGATATACCCTCCCGGTGGGGAGGGGAAGTCAGCCACACTGAAACTACATTGGCTAAGCAGGATTACTGTGAATAGGAGGAAGAAGTTCTGCCAAAGAATGTAATGCTGAACAGACAAAAACATAAAACCCCACATCTCTCTCTGAGTGACATGTTAAGCTGAACACTCTAGGCTTACCAGAGCATCATGGGAATATCATCTATACCCAGATCATCACCCCACCAACATCACAGTGCATCTACCCCAAATCAAGCTTCATGCTGGCGTTGCACCCTATGAATGCACCTTTTCTGGTAGCCACCCCACACATCAAGTTTATTTTAATTTGTTCATTGATGTACAACACCTTCTAAGAAGGTGCTATATTAGCCACATTTATTGAGCACTGATTCTATACCAGGCATTGCCCTGCAAGTTTTATATGTATCATGTCAATTTATCCTTACAATATCCCCGGACATTATGTGCAATCATTATCCCCGTCTTACAGACGAGGAAACAGAATCTGGGAGATCTGCCTAAGGTCATGCAGCAAGGGTACAAGTCAAGGCAAGATACCCTGGCTCCCCCATTAATGCTTATAACCAATCAGCTCTAAAATTTACGCCAACAGAAAACTGGATTCATTCCCAGATGCCTGGATTCTTTCCAAAATAAAACTGCTTACAACTGAGTACTCCGAGGTCCATCCATAAAGGAATGATTAAACAAGGTTACATTTATATGAGGGAACATCACGCAGCCACTTTAAAGGCAGGGCAATGACAGGGCAATCCGCTTCATGAGGGCAGGGACCTTCATTGCTTCTATCTTTATTCTCGGCGCCTAAAATAGGACCCTACAGAGTAGCCAGTCATGTCCACTGGAGGGAGGGAGATAAGAAGGGAGGGGAGAGAAAGGAAGGAGAGAATGAAGGACTCAACAAATGAATGAACAAATTTCTGCATCGTAACTATAACTGATTTTTATTCTCTTCTTTTTTCTTAGTCATGGTTTCTGAATATTCTAAAAGAAACAGGTATTACAGCTCGGCCGGCGTGGCTCAGGGGTTGAGCCTCAACCTATGAACCAGAAGGTCACGGTTCAATTCCTGGTCAGGGCACATGCCCAGGTTGCGGGCTCAATCCCCAGTGTGAGGTATGCAGGAGGCAGCCAATGATTCTCTCTCATCATTGATGTTTCTGACTCTCTCTCCCTCTCCCTTCCTCTCTGAATAAAAGGGTATTTTTAAAAAAAAACCACTCAGGTATTACATGTAAGGTGGGAAAACCAGAATGTGATTTTCACAGGAGAGCCCAAAGCCCACTGCCTCATCACAATGTAGGGTGATCCCGTAAAGTCGTGTCCCAGTCAGTATGAAAAAAATGGGCTCCCTTTCCCTGTGACCCTGTCAGCGGAGCCCCCGCTTTTTCCTGGTTTGGTGGCTCTGTCAGGGGAACCCAGAGGACCCCCCCAGCAGCTCAGACCTCCCACCTTTCTGGTGCTCAGACCACATACACTACTTCAACACTGATTAAATTCCACCAATAAGAGAACCACAGTCATTAGCACTTATGGAGCACTTACTATGTTCTAGGTACCACAGACTTGCTTCCTTACTCCTCCTAATGACCACATCATAGCAGAAGGATGACCAGGTGGCTAACTCACCTGCTCCAGATCACATGACTGGCAGGTATTGGAACCCAGACCGTCCAGTGCAGCCAAAACTTCTAATGACTGAGCTAACCACCTCTAACCACACTGCACATGGAACTTGGGTCAAAGGTCTAATGTGTGCCCACATGGAGCCTGATGCCTACCGCATGCCAGCCTAGGGCCGAGCACCTACTGTGAGCTAACCTGGGATTGAGGGCTTACTGTGTGCTGAGCTGGAGCATGCAGAACAGAGAGCACAATGTCACTGTAAGTGCTATAAAAGTAAAAACAATGATATAAAGTAACAGTAACGATAGCCAATGTGCATTGGGGGCCTGTGCTCTCATTTTAGATGTAATATATGTAGCCTTCCCAGTCACTCTCAGAAAGAGGGGCTATCAGGATCCCCATTTTACAGACCAGAAAACTGAGGCACAGAGGAAGGGATGTCCTTGCCCAAGGACACACAGCAAATGAGAGACAGAGTTGGGATGTGAATCTAGAGCGTTTCTGATTCCCAAGTGTCCTGGCTGTTGAAATAAAAAAAAAGGGCTAGCACTAGGCTGGGTGGGTGGCTGACTCCTAGATGGGTTGAGGAATAAAAAGGGAATTCCACCTGGAGGGAATCTCCAACATCAAAGTCCTGAAGGCTGGGAGTGTTAGTGTCAGGCTGCAGGTGCACACGGGTGTGGGGAGCTACTGGACAGGAGATATGGGTGGAGACAAACTGACTGGAATGCCAACCAGACAACCTGTGCTTTAATCAATGGGCACAGGGGAGTCATAGAAAGTTAATGAGCAGAGGAGTGACATGTGCATTACGAAGAGTTAATCTAGCAATTGGGGGAGGGGGTATAGAATGATTATAAGACAAGAAAGAACAAGGGCTAAGAGACTCTTACAATAAAACGGGCAAGGGACTTGTTTTTGGTTTGCCCCTCTTCTAGAATCAGTATGCACCCCCACCCCCCACACTCTTCCCTTAGGAAGCCACCCTCTGTCTCCTGATTTGGGTGTTGGGTGGGGCTGCCCTCACCCACTCCAGGGGTGGGCACTGACCCAGGTGTAGGCAGCCAGTCCCAGGGATTGGCTCAGGATGGCACATGAACCCAGCCAGGCTAAGGAAAGTTTGGAGACTTCTGAAATCATTGGCAAAGGGGCTCTCTCCTCCCCAGTGGGTGGCTCTATCCATGGCTGAAGCTGGGGCAGCTGGTGGCCATCTATCATCACTCAGGGGGAGCTTACTCTCCTGACTACAGGAAGGGTGATAAAGGAGGAAGGCAGAGCTGGGAGGAAAGGGGGCTTGAGTTTAGGCATCCTCACCTGAAGTAGCACTTCTCTGGACTTGCTACGGACCAATCAACTTTTTTGCTTAAGCCAATCTGCACAGGGCTTCTCTCATTGCACCTGAAAGACCTCTGGCTACATGCACAGACTGAAGCATGGGGTGGAAGCAAGAGCAGAGATGGTGAAAGGCTAGTGAAAGAGGAGGGGCTAGGTGTGTCTATGCGCCAGAAGAGCCAGTGCAGGGCTCCAGAGGGTCTCAAACCCTGCCAGCAGGAAGAAATTAGGAAGAAGGGCCGCAGACCTTCCCAGAAAAGAGCTGCCAGTGACAAGGAGGCCAGGTTTGGGGGCTGAGGAGAGATGAGAGCGGGAGGCTGGACAGGCAGATTCCATTCTGGAAAATGCTAGGGAAGGACAGGAGAAGGAAGACAGTAGCCAGAGAGGAGAGAGGAGAAGGAGGGTGTTTCAGAGAAATAATGACTCAGGAGGGACTGTCAGAGAGGAGAGCGCCCAGGAGGAAACCCACACTCCCATCCCTACAGCCCCAGAGTGACGAGGCAGAGACCAGCTGCGCTTTGCACACTTCCAAGTCCTCTGTGCACCTTGTGAGATGTTTGGGAACAGGAAGCCCGTTCTAGAGGGACCCTCAGGCCTGTCAGGACACCTGGCTGGGAATTAAGGCCCCAAAGTGCCCTCCCTGCATCATGCAAATGGGCGAACATGTGTTTTGTAACTGCAAACAATCCCACAAGCTCCCATCAGAACCTGCTGGACCACTGAAGAAGCCTCAAGGCTTGGAGATGAGAATCTAAACCACTTCCTTAGAGTGAAGAGGCCAAGAGCATGGGCCTTGGAGCCAGTTTAGCTGTGTGATCTCAAGCAAGTCACTTAACCTCTCTGGGCTTTGGTTTACACATCTGTGGAAGGAGAACAATCTCAGTAACAAAGACAAGGCATGCCAAGTGCAGGGACTGATGGATAAAGTTATAGTTCGTGTTCCGATTCTTTTGACATTGGGTTAGGAGGACAGAGCAGTGGGAAGGAACAAGCTTTTCCGAGAGGAACCAGAGCAGACACTGCACCCATAACTCGCCTTTACATTTGTCCAACAGATGGACAAGGAAGGAAGGCGGACTTCAGCCAAAGCAGACAGAGCTTTCGGATCCCATGGTCCATTCATAAGATCAACAAGCCGAAGGGAAGGCATTTTTAGTTCGGCCGCCAGACACTCCCCACTCCCATGCCTGTGCTTGGGGGAAGGGTCAGCGTAGAAAACCCACAAAGCCCAAGGGAGGAAGGAAGTGTTCTCTGACCCAAGCAAGTCCTTTCAGCTCTGCAGGCCCAAGGGCCAGGAGCATGTGTTAGGAATCTATTGACCGGATGGCCTGTCTTCCCCAGGTCACCTTCTCCTACTTGGTGGAGAGAACAATAGCTTCAGAGGGGGAACCCGTCTGATGGGGGGGGGGGGGGACTGGGGGTGGTGATGGATGGCCAGCAGGAGGAAAGAAGCTGCTAATTGCCCTGACCGGTTTGGCTCAGCGGATAGAGCGTCGGCCTGCAGACTGAAGGGTCCCAGGTTCGATTCTGGTCAAGGGCATGTACTTTGGTTGTGGGCACATCCCCAGTAGGGAGTGTGCAGGAGGCAGCTGAATCGATGTTTCTCTCTCATTGATGTTTCTAACTCTCTATCCCTCTCCTTCTCCCTTCCTCTCTGTAAAAAAATCAATAAAATATATTT
>NW_005871083.1:1620184-1630103 GCF_000147115.1 Myotis lucifugus | reverse complement strand
GGAAGCCGACCTGTGAGACAAAGCTTCAGAGCCGGCAAGGCAAAAAATACTGCTGAGTCTCCTTGTTGTGCACCCAATCGGGAGAAAGTCAAGAGTTTGCACTTATTCTACTTGCAAAAGCATCCGCCACTGTCGTGGAAGGATGGAAGTGGTTGAGACAGGGCTCCTGAGTCCAGATCCTGACCCCACCCACTCTCCATAGAGGCCCTGTGCGCCTTATGAAATCTGAATTGTTATAGCATTTTATGCACCCAGTATTTTAAACCAATCCTTTACAAAAGCAATGAGTGACTATCCAGAGGCAGCGCTCAGGGAGACATTTTAATTGGGAAAACATTAAAACACACACACACACACACCAAAAACCCTAGTACTACTCAGCCCATAGCACACACTTCAAAAATATTATTTGAAATAGGCTAAATATCATTTCATTAAGGAAGCAGTTAAGGGAAGGAGCATCCCATGATACTTGGCACAATTTTGTACTTTTATTTATTTCACAAATGACCATGTAGTTTGTATGGGCGCGGTCCTGAGCACGTGGCACCCATTGACTCACTCACACTCACAACAGCCCTCCAAGATTACAGGTGAGGAAAGCAAGGCCCTGGGAGGTTAATTTGCCCCAAACCATACAGCGAGGAAGTGGCCACTTGGGGATTCAAACCCACCCAGCAGGCTGACTCAGAGTCCCCGCCCTAACCTTCAGGCTGCACGCTCTTTGTCTGAATGTATCTGCTTCCAAGCTACAGACCAGAGGCCAGAAAGAGCCCACCCACTCTCTAAACTCAGCTACAAAGGGTCCTATCACCAGTAATGCCGAGCCTTTGCCTCCATGGAGGGTTATGGTTCTACACGCAGGTGTTCCTTCCTTCTAATGATCTAACACACCGGGGAAGTGCACTGCGTTTAAAAATCGCATTTTGCTTAATGATTTCTTACATATGTGCACACACTGTAACCACCACCCCCCCAGACTGAAATACAGGACCTTTCCACCCCCACCCCAGCCTTCCATGTGCCTCTCCCTGTCAGAGGCCATCTCAATCCGTCCCCAAATGTGACCACTACTCTGACTTTTCACACCACAGGTTAGCATTGCCTTTTCTACAATTTCATGCAAACGGAATCATATGGGGCTTTATATCTGGCTCTATGTTCTTCAAAAAAACACACATAAATAGCCCGCACACTGCCAATGATTGTGGTTGAAAGGAGGGTGCAGTGAGAGTTTGTTTCTCGTTCAGTGAGCTCCAGGATTGTCTTTATTTTGGCTCACTGACCCATCAAAGGGGAAGATGAGAGGGCTGAACACTGGCATGTGGACTCTTGGGAGTTGACTGTGGAAAACCAGTGATCCGCAGGGAGCAAAGGAGCTGTGCTGGCTGGAGAGGGTACTGCAGAGCCAGGAGGTCACCTCTGGTTGCTCTGAATGACCAGAGGGGAGAAGGCTCTATGAGGTTCTAAAACGCTCAAACCTGGTTCCTCCAGCGCCCAAGGCACCCGAGGTGGCCACAGGCTCCTGCCTCTCCTTCCCAGACAGGGATAAATTTCCCCAAAGATCAGTAATTCCCCCAAAAGGCGCGTCTCCTACCTGTGCACTGTTGGATGAAGTCCTGTTGGATGAAGTCCTGATATTCTGCTCCCTGCTCGCCGGGGACGATAGTGGAGCCGTCATATTTAAAAGTCACCCTTTGGATTGGGAGAAGAAAAAACACACACACAGGTCAGCGTTGATAGCTGCATGGTGCCGAGCTTCCCGCAGGACAATCTAAAAGATGCTCTGGCTGGGGAGAAGCCAGCGCTGGCTTTCCACGCGTCCTGGGTTAAGGCTGCGGAAGACAGCACCGGATGACCCTTAATCAGTCCCATCTGGAAGACGGCTCCGTGCACCGGGCCCATCGCGAGCTCGGGGCGCGGGGCCTGCAGAGCAATGGAAAGTTCCTCACCAGATGACGGCCGAGCCGTCGTCGCGCACCAGGTTGTACGCCTCCCGGCAAGCTTCTTTGTCGATCTTGGTGGCCATCACTGCGGAGCCGCAGGGGGGACACTCTGCCCAGACAGACCGAGCGCGTCCCGGGTCGGGTGCAGGGATTGGAGCGAAGCTGCGGCGCGCAGAAACCTGGCGGGAGACGGCGGCGGGCGACGGCGGCGGCGATAGCAACGCGGAGTGGCGAGCTGCGAACTCCCGGCCCCGCGGCGGGTGCGAAAGTAACCGAGAGCGCGCCTGGACTCAGGCCGCGCCGCCCCGCCCCCCGGCCGTCCCGCCCAGGTCCCCTACGACCATTGGCGGCCCAGGCCGCGGACGCCACGCCCCTCGTGTTCATTGGTCGTTGGGCTCGGGGGCGGGGCATCTTTACTCATTGGCAGCCAATCTCAGACCGGGCGGGTTGCGCAACTCCTCAGTGGGGGCTGAAGAAGGGGCTTTTTCCTCCTCCCTCTCCGTCCTCCTCCTTTTCTCTCTCCCTCTCTTTCCTTCTTTCTAATTCCCTCTCCTCTTATTCCCTCCCCCTCCTCTCCTCTCCTCCTCTTCCCCCTACCTATTCCCTCCCTCTCCTCTTTACAACCTCCTCCTCTCCCCTCCTGTCCTCTCATTATCCCCACCCCCAGCTCTTTCTTCCTCCTCCTCTATTCCTCCTCCCCCTTCCCTTCTGCTTCCCTCCCCCTTATCCCCCTTTTCCTTTTCCCTCCCCCTTTCCCCGCCCCCAGCTGCCGAGCTCCACAACTCCACAGGGGACCTCTTAGTGGGTGACTTAATGCATCAAACCAAAGGCGACAGCCCCACCCCCACCCCAGTGTTTGGCTTCGAGATCTCTAGGTGGGGAGGAATTGGACGGAATTAAGCATTTTAAATAGGAGGCGATAGAAAGTGGACTGCTTCCAAAACGTTGGTGGGATCACTGTTTACTTTGTATTCGGGTTATTTGCATTCAGGTCTTATCTCCCCCTTTGGGTTTCTCAGAGTGCAAGAGCTGACTCATTCTCTCTTCCTCATTTCCTCATCCAGTCATTCCACAAAGACCAACTACACTTAGGCAGGTAAAAGGGCTGGACCCTAGAGACCAGTCTCTCACATTGCACCCAGCGCTGTCACTTTCTAACTGTGGATCTTTGGGCAAGCCTCAAAAACTCTGAGATTACTTTTCTGGAATCCTATCTAATGCAGTGGTTTTCAACCTTCCTAATGCCGCGACCCTTTAATACAGTTCCTCATGTTGTGGTGACCCCCAACCATAAAATTATTTTCATTGCTACTTCATAACTGTAATTTTGCTACTGTTATGAATCGTAATGTAAATATCTGATATGCAGGATGTATATTCAGGGGTCGCGACCCACAGGTTGAGAACTGCTGTAAGAGCTAATATGCTAATTAGACCGAACAGCAGAACAACCCTCCTGACTTCTGGAGGAAGCTGGGGCTGTAAGGGCCAGTCAAAGCAGGCGGGACTGCGAGGGCTGAGCCCCTTGCATGAACTTTGTGCATTGGGCCTCTAGTACTAACATTGTAGGGTTGTTTGTGGTTAATTGAAATGATATGAGTAAACAAATATATTAGCTAGTAATAAAAGGTCATCACTGTTGGTTATTAAGTAATTAAACTAAATCCCAAAAGGTCGAGGAATAATAAAATTCTCAGTGGCATACAAAAAAATTAATTAATTAATAAATCAATTAATCGATGGGTGAATGGAACCACATTTCCAGGAAAGTAGGAACAAATGTTGCTGTTTGTGAGGGAGGACCAAACACTCTTCTACCTCAAGGTTCTTTTGGCTGACCTAATAATCAGATGGGCATCAGACAGCTTAGCAAGAGAAAATAACCAAGTTTAATACATACATATGCGTGGGAACCCTGCATACGTGAGAGGTTCAGAGACAGAAAGGGAACACTGGGTATATAAGACATTCTGAGCTGGGGATGAGGTAAGGTACTCTGGAGGCTTCAAAGGAGTATTGCAGGATGAGAAGAAGAGCAGATGCTTGGCAAATAGAGTTTGTCCTGCCCTATAGATAGGTCAGAAGAGGTCATGTCTGATAGTGACTTATTGTGGTCAAGGACCTTAACTCAAGTTCTTCTAGGTAGTTAAGGGATGGGTAAGAGTTTTTCTTGAACCCGAGGCTACAATTGCCTTTAGCTCAAAATAATCTGCACACCACAGAGGCAAATCTTGGGGTGACTTGTTCTGAACCCCTGCACTATAAACAAAAAGACAACAAAAATTCCAATTTGATGCAGCCCAAAGCAGTTCCTACCTCACTCCCTGATAAAGGTAATCGAACAATTGACCATTGGAAAGAAAAACAAAAAAGGACCTGTACATCACACCAATGATCATGGTAAATTCCAAATGGGTCAAAAATTTAAATGCAAATAATTGAAACCAGAAAGTTCCAGAAGGCAACAAGGAGAGCTTCCATTGTAAGTCTGGAATGGGCAAACTCTTTCTAACCATTGTTAGGTAGGAAGTTAGACTTGAGCGGCTGGGGTGGGACCTGCCCTGGGGTCCTGAACAGGAGTCGGACCAACATTGCCTTCAGACCGCCCCTCCATGGGTGGCCCAGCAGCCAGCAGACCGCCAGCGGGCAGGTTCAGAACCAGCCGGCAACCTATCCTCCCCTAGTATTTCACCAGTTATGCAGTTTGGACCCCTGACCTTTCATATCTCTGACCAGGCAGTTTAGTTCCCCCCAACTTTTCCTCCCTAAAGATAACATCTAAGCCTCAGTTGTATTTCCGCTCTAGGCCCAGAAAAGCAGCAAAACCAGACCAGTGACTCTGTGGCTGCTCAGGACCAGCTACATCGACTAACAACCTCTGCCCTGGCACCGACCAAGCAGTGGAGACCAGGCCCTGAAGGAGCACACCTGGAGAGCTGGTGGGTAGTCTATTAAGGCCCGCCCCTGAGACCACCCCTAAGATTTCCACCTGCAAGAGAGAGAGAAATACACTCGGACAAAGGACCCAGCGTGAGCTCTCCCTCCGAGGAGCAGGCCATGCCATTCCCCCACAGGCACGTATCCCCCAACCTCTAAGGGATCCCACGAGACTTGCAACCAGGGGAGCAGTGGGCAGCGGCAGCTCGTCCTGAGCTAACCCCCTGAACCTGTCTCCTGGGCCCCCTTTTCTCTGACTCCCCAGTGAGTTGAAGCAGCCCGGCCATTGTCTCTTTTGAGTGGCCAGCTCCTCCTCTGCAGTGTATTTTCAGTAAACCCGACTTTGTTTTACTTTCATTTTCATTGACCTTAAAATCTTTTCTGCATTGAGGAGCTGAGGTCCCAGCCAGTAACACCATGATCAAAAGTCAAGAGTAGCCCTAACCGGTTTGGCTCAGTGGATAGAGCGTTGGCCTGTGAACTGAAGGGTCCCAGGTTCGAGTCCGGTCAAGGGCATGTACCTTGGTTGCGGGCACATCCCCAGTAGGGAGTGTGCAGGAGGCAGCTGACCGATGTTTCTCTCTTATCGATGTTTCTAACTCTCTATCCCTCTCCCTTCCTCTCTGTAAAAAATCAATAAAATATATTTTTAAAAAGTCAGGAGTCATAACAAAAGATGGATACATTCAAATATTTAAAAAGTCTTGCCCTGTTATCCCATACACCGAAAGGTTACAGATTTGATTCCCAGTCAGGGCATATACCTAGGTTGTGGGTTCAATCCCAGTCAGGGAGGGTATGGGAGGCAACCAATTCATATTTCTCTCTCTCTCTCTCTCTCTCTCTCTCTCTCTCTTCATCTCTCAAATCAAAAATGTATCCTCAGGTGAGAAAACAAAAAAAAGTAAGTCTTCTTCAAGGGAAAAAACATATTACTTGATGTGTAAAGTGTAAAAGCAAAAGGATGCTCAATATCAACCCCTAATAACAAATGCAAATTAAAGCAGGACTGAGATACTTCTTAAAAAGTTAGCAGGTTGGCAAAAATCAAAGTTTGATGAGCCTGCTTTGTTGGTGAGACTCAGGCCGTCTTACCCATACCAGGTGGGAGTGCAAGTTGGCATAAGCCCCTCTGAAAACCATTTGGCAATATCTAGCAAATTTACCAATCTATGTGCTCTTGACCAATTTCCCCTCAACGGCCAGTGATGCCCATTCCTGGCTGGACACTAAAATCACGAGGATGCCCCGGTCCCACTCTCAGAAAGTCTGAAGTAGTTGATCTGAGGTGGGTTGCCCTGGGTGTTGAGATTTTTAAAGGTGATTCTAATGCACATCTGGGGCTGACAGCCTCTGCTGTAGATACACTCGTGTGTGTGCAAAATATATTCAATGTTATGCACTGAGCTTTAATGTCTAGTAGCAGATTAGGAATAACCGGAATGCCCATCAGTAGGGGGCTGGATAAATGGAAAATGAAACAAATATGCCATGGAAAACTATGAGAGAGAGAGAGAACCTTCTCTATGTATTGATACAGAACGTTCTACAAGATACATCATGAACAAAGGAAAGCAAGGCACAGAACAGCATATGTTGTTGCTGCCTTTTGGATAAAGTGGAGGACAGTGTGCATGGATATTTATATTTGTTTGTATGTGTATAAAAACCTCTGGAGGGCCCTGACTGGTTTGACTCAGTGGATAGAGCGTCGGCCTGCAGACTCAAGGGTCCCAGGTTCGATTCCGGTCAAGGGCATGTACTTTGGTTGCGGGCACATCCCCAGTGGGGGGGCGTGCAAGAGGCACCTGATCAATGTTTCTCTCTCATCTATGTTTCTAACTCTCTCTCCCTCTCCCTTCCTCTCTGTAAGAAATCAATAAAATATATATTTTTTTAAAAACCTCTGGAGGAGCACGCAAGAGGAAAAGAACAGTTGTACCGTGGAGGAGTTTAGGTAGGAAGCCAAGCACCAGGAGAGAGGGGTGGGAGGGAGTTTTTACCACATGTTATTTTATTTTATTTTTTAACCATATAAATGCATTATCTATTGAAATTATTAAACAACAAGCAAAGAATGTGGCCCCATCCTGAATTTGACTCCTAGGTTCAGCATGATGAGACCTTTAATGTACTCCACCTGTAACTGCTGTTCTAGTCAGTGTTGCTGTCGCCCTCTGCTGGAAGAAAAAGTAAAGGGTTGGTTTTAGAGAGAACCCTGATTTTGTAGAGACCCTGAAGTCAATTTGCCTAGTTAAGGCAGAAAATAAACTGCACATGAGAAATAAATACTATGTGTTAATATTTGTTTAGATTGAGATCCACACAATATAAAAAGCCATCTAATGCAATTTGTTTCTTTAGAAAAGAAACTGAAATATTTGACACTATGTGCTGTATACTGTATTGAAGATTGAGGGAGTGGTATGAATTTATGCGTTCGTTCATTCATTCATTCATTCATTCATTTCTGGTGCTGGGCCTATTATATGCCCAAGGGGCTCAAACACACTGGCCTGTAGGGGGCAGACACGTACTGTAAATGAGCCAAGAAAGCAGCCTGTAAGAAAAATGTTCTGAGTTTAGTGATCCTCTCAGGGCTGCCCCGCTCTGGGTGTCAGTTTCTTCTTCAGAACAGACATCTAAAGAGAGCTGCTGGTTTGCAGCTCTGCCCTACTTGCCATGCAGGAATCTTAGCATGAACGTGCCAAGCCTTCCAATGGTCTAAGGCAGTGGTCGGCAAACTGCGGCTCGCAAGCCACAGGCGGCTCTTTGGCCCCTGGAGTGTGGCTCTTCCACAAAAATACCACGTGCGGGCGCGCACATACAGTGCGATTGAAACTTCGTGGCCCATGCGCAGAAGTCGGTATTTTGTGGAAGAGCCACACTCAAGGGGCCAAAGAGCCGCCTGTGGCTCACAAGCCGCAGTTTGCCGGTTGTTAACAACAGAGCCCTCAATTCAAATAGACTTAAACAATGTTACAGGGGAAGCAATGGCTCAATGACGGCAAAGCCCAGAGCTCAGTGGCATTCAGGCATGTTCTCACCAGGGTTTTGCCTCTATCTCTCTGTATGTTTCTATATGGCCCTCCTGTGTGCATCAGTTTCATCTTCAGGCAAATGCTACCCTTCTGCTTGGCACAACCTACCCCAGACGCTGAATGTTTGACTTCCAATTCTGACCTCAAATGTTACCCCTCAGGGAGGTCTTTTCTAGAAACCCAATATAAACTAGCCCCCTCTATAAAATCCTACAGTCACTCTTTGTCACACAACCTTCTTTTGTTTCCCAGAGCACTCACCACTACCTGAAGCCACCTTTTTCATTTGTCTCTTTACTCATCTGCTGCCTGTCTACTTCCAGAAGAATGTCAGGTCCATGAGAGCAAGAACAGTGTTCATCTTTTTTTTTTTTATTGCTTAAAGTATTACAAAGAGTATTACAAAGAGTATTACATATGTCTCCTTTTTATCCCCGCCCTTGACAATCCCCTGGCCTCCCCTACCCCCCAGTGTCTTATGTCCATTGGTTATGCTTATATACATGCATACAAGTCCTTCGGTTGATCTCTTACCCCCACCTCCTGCCCCCCAACCCTCCCCGGCCTTCCCGCTGTAGTTTGACAGTCTAGAACAGTGTTCATCTTGCTCACAATTGTATACCTGTCTCCAACCACAGCACCCGTTCCTGACAGATACACAATTCATGGATGGATGTGGAGTGAGGGAGAGAGAAGAGTCACGAAGGTGATACTCACATAAAAATAGACATATAGATGAATGCAATACAGTTGAGAATCTAGAAATAAACTCCTACATTTATGGTCAATTGATTTTTGACAAGAGTGCCAAGATAATTTCACGGGGAAAGAATACTTCTCTCAACAAATGGTGATGGAACAACCCTATAGCACATGCAAAAGAATGAAGTTGGGGCCCTACCTCACACCATCTACAGAACTTAACTCCAAATGGATCACAGACATAAAGGTAAAAACTCTTTTTAGAAGAAACCAGGCATAAATCTCCATAATTTTGGCTGTATTGTAGATATGACACAAAAAGCAGAAGTGATGAAGAAAAAAATTGGACTTCAGCAAAATGAAACATTTTGTGATTTAAAGGGCACCATCAAGAAAATAAAAAGAAAGCTCACAGAATAGAAAACATATGTACAAATCACATATCTGATAAGGTCCAGAATATATTTTTAAAACTCTTACAACTCAACAATAAAAACACAAGCAATGCAATTTAAAAATAGGCAAAGGAGTTGAATAGACATTTCTCCAAAGATGATATACAAATGGCCAATAAGTATGTGAAAAGATGCTCAACAAGATTAGTCATTAAGGAAATGCAAATCACAACCACAATGAGATATCACTTCATACCCACTAAGATAGCTAAAATTAAAAAGGCAGGCAATAACAAGTGTTGGTGAAGACATGGAGAAATTGGCATCTTCATATACTGCTGGTGGTAATGTAAAATGGTGTATTTGTTTGAAAAACAGTTTGGCAGTTCCTCATAATAAAGTTAGAGTTATCATATGACCCAATAATTCCAATTTTATGAATATTCCCAAGAAAAATGAAAACATGCATCTAAATAAAAATTTATGTTTGCCTTAGCCGGTTTGGCTTAGTGGATAGAGCATCTGCCTGTGGACTGAAGGGTCCCAGGTTCGATTCCGGTCAAGGGCACATGCCCGGGTTGTGGGCTCGATTCCCCATAGGGGGCGTGCAGGAGGCAGCTGATCAATGATTTTCTCTCATCATTGATGTTTCTATCTCTCTCTCCCTCTCCCTTCCTCTCTAAAATCAATTAAAATATATTTTTTTAAAATTTATGTTTGATTTCCTGGCCAGTGTGGCTCAGCTAGTTGAAGTGTTGTCCTGTACACCAAAGGGTGGCAGGTTCAATTCCTAGTCAGGGCACATACCTAGGTTGCAGTAAGGGCGCATTCAGGCGGCAATCGATCAATATTCCTCTCTCTCTCTTTCTCTCTCTCTCCTTTCCTCTCTCTAAAATCA
>NW_005871083.1:1605363-1618629 GCF_000147115.1 Myotis lucifugus | reverse complement strand
GTTGAGACCAGTGTGAGTGAGCACTTGAGCTCCCTTGTGGGTGGAGAGTTATATAATATAGATGGAAGCATGATAATATTATATACTACTAGAGGCCCAGTGCACGAATTCATGCATGGGTGGGGTCCGGCCAGCCCACCCCAATGGGGGCTGATCAGCCAGGCAGGCTCGGGGGAGGGGTCGCGGGCATTGGCCAGCAGGCCCTGCCCCCAGATGGGGTGGAGGGGTGATTGGGGATGGTGCCAGCTGGGGGAAGGGGTCATGGGCAGTTGGCCGGCTGGCCCTGCCCCTGATTGGGGTGGGGGGACTGATAGGAGGCCAAGGCCAACTGGGGGGAGGGGCCATGGGTGGTTGGCCGGCCAGCCCACCCCCTATCGGGTTGGTCGGGGGTCAATCAGGGGCGGGGCTGGCTGAGGGGAAGGGCCACAGGAGGTTGGGGGAGCTGGTCGTTCCGGTCATTTTGGTCATTCTGCCGTTCTGGTCACTTGGCTTATATATATATATAGATTAGTGATAGTAATTTATGCCATCTACATTATATAGTAACTAGATTACCCAGTGTTAGAAACAGCCATGTCTTCCTGTGGATTGTGCTCTATGTGCCGGGCACCATGCTATGTGCTTTACCGCTAACCACTATCTCAGACATTCTCGCCTCAACCTGAGGAGACACTGTCACTAACCCCTTGGCATAAGTGAGGGAACGGAGAGCCGAGAGGGGAAGCCGTCTCCCCAGGCTGCACAGCTAGAACGGGGCAGAGATGCTATCTGAATGCAGGCAGCCTGACCTGGCTCTGAGCCTCCCCGCCAAGAAGCGGAGTTTGGAGACATTTGACCCAGGGTAGCTCAGCTACCTGTGCTCTGAGACAACCAGCAAAATCGGTGCTGGCTTTTGAAGACCATCATTTTCCCATAGGTTTTATTTTATTTTTATTTTTTAGGCTTTATTTCTTTCATTGCAAAAACCTTACAGAAACTTTAAGATCAGTGTCCCAGTTTCCACATTTTCCTTGGGGCCACAAATTTAAAAGAAAAAGAGAAAGAAATCCCACCTCAGCAGTAATTAGAGATGGGAATGAAACAGAACCTAAACTTGCTGTTCTCAGCACGGTGGATGTCGCTGTGAAGCAGGTGCCTTACGCCAAAGGGATATTTATAGCAAATGATATTTATAGAATCGGCGCCGAGCTCGCTCATTGTCAAATCTCTGACAAGAGGCTCCAGGGACATTTGAAAAACGAAGGTGCTGAGCCACTGATTGAGGGAGCGAAGGCCAGAGCTCCTGCATGGTCTGCCTCGGGAATTGAGTCTCTCGGCAAGAAGCCCACTTGGGTTCCAGACGTCCGGCTGCAAGACCAGGGACGGGCTGATGTAACCTGCAGTTTTAGCTGCCGGTGAGTAAGGGCAGGTGGCTCCCAGTCGCTGAGCCGGGCAGTGCGCCCTAACGGTGACGGATTTGGACAGCAGCTTACTCTGCCATACCTTTCTCGAGCCTCGGTTTCCTCGTCCGTGGAACAGCTACAATGGTGGGGGCACATGGGGATGATGCAGATAAAAGGACATAACAGCAGCCAGCATTTCGGTGCCAGCCCTCAGATCTGTAAGCGATCTTAAACTACATTACTAGAAGTAGCACGCCGCACTCGCGTCCACCGGGCAACAAGAACTATGTAATGTACTCAGTCCGGTACATAAGCAGGAGGAATTGAATGCAGGGTGTTGACTGCACCAGGGAGGGGCAAGCTGAGAAGCCCAGTGGGTTGGTGAGGCACCCAGAAGTCAGCCACAACAAAGACCGGCTGGAGGGACAGAGAGAGGAGGAGGGGATACCAGAGTCCTGAGGCTGGGGTCACCCAGGGGAAGCTGCAGCACAGAGGACATGTCGCTGCGAGAGATTTGCTCAGAGAGGGGTAGATATACCCCAATCTTTTCTTCCCTCCCACCTCCGGTCTCCCACCCGTGTCTCCCTTTGGCCAAATCCAGTGCCAGGAAGCCACTGACCAGGGAGCCTGGGAATTGCAGCCTGCAGGGGGAGCCCCGCCCCAGTCCTCCCATATCCCACTGTGATTCAGAGCAGAGGAGGGCAAGAGGGACAAGCAGATCTCACAGGCTCCAGAGCAGCAAGAAATAAAAAAGGGAAAGCTCTCCCGTGAGCTGGTCAGACCACACGTTGAGAACTGTGGTCTGATGTGGCTGTGATCATGCTTAGAGGAGGACACCGGCCAGCCCAGGGCAGCGCTCAGACCCGGGAGGGAGGACACGCCACAGGGCACTGCTATCCTGCAGGAGAGAAACTTCAGGAAGGACATGAGAACGCCCTCTGCATGTGGAAGGGACTCTCTCTTGCAGCCCATGATAGTCTCTTATGTGAACCCCCTGCGAGCAGGTCGAAACCGGTTAGAGGATGACAGAGTTGGAGTCGATATAAAGAAGTTTTTTCCAATGGAGGTGGAATGGCCTCCTCTGTGAGGTAGTGAGTTCCCTGTCGCAGCAAAGGAATCATGAGAGTTCATTCTTGATCGAGTGCCTGTTGCTATTCTGAACTATTTCTACCTTTGGCACGTCACAGAAGTCCCAGTAACAGAGGATCTTGTATCGTCGAAACTTTTCAACTTGCTTTGTAAAAACCCTGTCTTATTTTCTCTTAACAGGTTGTAAATTCCTCACAGACAGGAAAGTGTTTGCAGATCTGCCTGACTTTGAGCAAACACGGTATATAGAAATCTTGGTTCTGGGTTTTACTATAAACAAACCAAAAAAAAAAAAATCTACCACAGAATTTATTTAAACAGTCATTTTTCCCTAGAACATTTCAAATATACATTCAGGTTTATATAAAAAAAAATTCTGAGATGTTAATTTCATGCTGGAGAAGGGAAACTATTATAGGCCCACAGAGAGGAAGAACTTAATATGGACAATATGCAAATAAAAAGCCACAATTGTCTGCAGGATTTGTTGAAGTAAGCATTTTGTTGGCGTCCAGTGACCCATAACAGCAGCATGCAGTGGGGAAAGAAATATTGTTTAAGTTAATTAACAGAGACAGAGAATACTCCATTTAATTCAATAAATATAATGGATTAAATAAAGTTAAAAATCTCTTCCATGTTTGGACATTTAATAGACAGAGACGGAGGCGAGGGTGGGAATAGCAGAGAAAAAGAGAACCGGGGAGGATTAGGAAAAAGAGCAGACGGAGAACGTCATAAAGACGAGGAAGCTTTCTTATCCTATAAAGTCAGGACTCTGTCAACCGGCTAACTGTGACTCTAAGAAGTCAGTTATCACATATTGTAAATCCATCCATACCGTATGTCAGGTGCTTGACCTAATATATATGAGTGTACGTTCTATGGGCACAGCTGGCTGAAATAGGCCTGTGTCTTTTTCTCACACAGGCCACATCTATAACCTTCCTGCTTCAATGCCCCGTTTCTTTCCAGAGACGGAGAACCGACGTGCAGAATCATTCCCTCCATCCAGGGCTCCCAAGTCCCTTCCACGTGGTCTTTCCCAGTTTCCACAGAGAATTCAATTTCACTTTCCTTAGCCTCGAACGTCAAGTCTTCCTGAGTTTCACCTTAATTTTCATAGAGACAATATTTTTTTTTACCCTCGTGTTCCCACAATTTCTGTATCACTTAATTAAACCAATTAATGACAATAATAAACACAACTACCATGACCAAGTTTGGGAGCAAACACAACTGACTCTAGATAAGCATATACTGTAGACCAACTGGTAGAGGAGGAAGTATATTGGTGGAGAGTTCAGCCTGCTAATGTGTTTCCCAGAAGAAATGCAGCAAGTATGTTCATCTAGTGGGTCAATTAAGTGAAAATTGGTCAAGAGCACAACTTAAAAATTTTGTTTAAAAATTAAAATTTGATTGAACATTAGAAGTCAGAGGTGACTTTTTTGCATTAGCTCACTTTGTTCAGCCATTCATTTATTCTTTCATTTAATAAATATGCCTTCCCTGATCTCACAATACTAGACAGTGCTTGCTGCAGGCTGATTAGCAGGGTCAGTATTATCGTGCCCACTTTACTGATGGAGAGACTGAGGTTGAGCCATTTGTCCATTTTCCCACACATTGCAAGTAATAGAGCCAGGCCTCAAACCCAGGACTCCTGATTATAGATCCTCAGACGCTTTGTACTATACAATGCTGTGGGTTCAGGTTTGTCTCCCCCGTTGACAAGAAGTTCAGGTTCTCTGTGTTGACAGTATGAGGTAGAAAGCATGCAACTAAAAGCCATTTTGGAAAACAGATAAATGGATGGAAAGGCAATTTTTCCCAGTGTAGGGAGCCAGAGTGCTGAGGGCAGACAGAAGTCACATCAGATGGGATTCTGAAGAGAATTTAAATAAGGGACTATTTAGAGAATCAAGTTAGAAGACCCAACAAGGCCTATTGAGGCACGCAGGGACTAGCAAGAATGGAGCTGTCACCACCCTCGGCCTAAAGACAGGAGAGCGTGTTACTGGAAGGATTGCAAAGACTCTTTCTTAATTGAACAACTGAACTTCAGTCAGGCCCCTCTCAGCCCTCTTCTCCATGAAGCCTCAACCGTGGCCCCATCTTGTCTTTGGCCCGCTGAGCCCAGCTTTAGCAAAGAATCATGCTAATTAAGTTTAGAAAGAATCCCCCACCCTTGACATCCTTGGCCTGCCTTTAGCAAGAATCCTCCTAAGTCCGTTTAGCAAGGATCTCCCTATCCTTGATGTCTCCTCTTTGTGATTTTCCACCCACTGACCCAGCTGTCTCTGCTATATTCAGAGGTGAGCTCGGATTCTCTCCCTTGTTGCAAGAGTCTCAAATAAAGTCTATCTTGCATCTTTACCAAGTGTCAGAATAATTTCTCTTTAACAGGATCTCCTGGCAGGAGATGTGTCCATGGAAAGAAGCAGCCACTGACAGAACCTCAGCCCAAAGCGGGGAGTGTGCCGGGGAAGAAATGCCCCAACCGCTCTCCTCCCACCTTCCAATCTCCTGGCTCAGCCCAACAGGCAGTCATAAGGGAGGGAGCCCAGGTGATGCCACCCATCAAAGTCAGGCTTCCAGGGTGCAGAGCAGGTAGAGAATGAACCCGGGGAGCGAGTGAATGGGGGGTAACCAGCCCACCCTGCTTGCCTATGGGTGGTGTCATTGATAAGGTCAGAATTCGATTTTCCTTTACAATGTTAAGAATTCTCTGAGACTGACCCGAGAGGAAGTGGCAGGGGGAGGACCTGCCAGCAACGGCAGTATTGGTGCCAGCCCACCGAGGGGTCAGAGGGAGGGGGCAGGGGCAGGAAACAGATAGGCAGACTCAGGCCTGCCAAACCTCTTGACTCCCAGAAGGTGACGCCTAGACCAGAAAAGGGACTTTGCAAGAGATTGAAGTTCAACAAGGTGCGGCAGTGACAACTCTCCAGTTTTTATCCTGATTCAGGGACATCCTGATAAGGGTGGACTGTGGTCTGCAATCTGTTAGATGAGAAATGGTCACAGATCCTCTCTCCCCACCTTTTACCCCTGTTACTGCACAGCTAGCAATTCTGCAGAAGCCTCAGCCACTTTGTGCAAAAGCGAAATTAGGGGGACCTCCACCCAGGACCACGTACAGCTCACCTTCAGCCCCTGGGCTTTTCAGATACCATGGCGTGCAGTACCATAGAGCCTTCTAGGGACTCACGCACACACAACCCAGAACTCGGCAATGGGCTACCGTTGACCAGTGGGGGTGCAGGAAATGATAAACAAATGTGTCCCCTTTCATCTCCTGGGTGGACAGTTTTGAGATGAATTTCTTGGGTTCCCTAGGAGGTCCCATAGGATCGACCACACAGTCACCCCAGCATTGGACAACTTGGTATATACCTGGCCCAGCAACCTCTGATTCCCTCTCTCACACCCCCATGCTGCATTCCTACTTTCTGGAATCATGTGTATTGTGTAACTTGGAAAAGAAAAATATGAAGCTTTCCAATTGGTCTCAGCCTTCTGGGAACCAACGGCATGGGAACGGCCTGGCCTCTCGTACTCACACTCACAATCCAACCAACATTCTTGGTCAACAAATACATCTTCATCCCTGAAATGCTGCCACTTCTGAGTCCGAGGGATTAAAATATGAACAGTCTTGGCGTTAGTTAGGACTCACTTGTTGCAAGTGAAAGAAGAAGATATCACATCAGCTCAAGCCAATAGTTTTGGGGGAGGGGAGAGATGTGGAATGTACTGGCACATGTAAATTAGAGGTACAATGGGACCAGGGGTTCAACATCATTATTGCCATCCTCTCTCTTGGCCTCTCTCATCTCTCAGTTCTGTTTGTCTGCATGTTGGCCACATTCACTTCTATTGCAGATGAGCTATTTCCATGCAAAGGACTTTGAGCTTACATTCTACTCAGTTAGTGACAGAGAAAATAGAGAACTCTCTCCCAGCAACTGTATAAAAATCCCAAGGAACAATTCTGATTGGGCCTTCTTGAATAACATGTCCACCCCTTGAGCCAATCACTGTAACCGAGGAATCAGCTACTATGATTGGCTAGACATGTGCCCACACTTGTGAATGGGGCCTGTGAGGTTCAACAAAAGCTTTTGGGAAGGGCTTTGGAGAGTAATAATTCCCTAAAGGAAGGTACGGCAGATGCTGTTGGTGTTCCATGTATATCCCTCAGGCTTACTTCTCCAGCTGCCCATATCTACAGCTCTGGGTGGAGGGCTTCATCCCAGATTCGCAGAACACGCTCTGCCTCCTGGCCCCGCAGGCAGGAAGTGCGGACTGGTTAATCCCATGAGCAGCTGTCAGCCGGATAGGATGTATATGCACCCTCTCAGGCTCTAAAGGAGATGTTTTTCACTATTTCCTAGAGTTCTCTGTGTATAAAGCTCCAACCACCCTCAGAATCGGCTGGCTTTATCTGTGCTGTTAAGACCCTTTCCCTTTACTGTCTTCTCTTCCCAGTCATTATATCCTGCACTTTCCAAATTAACTACTTTAACTTGAATTCTAGTTCAGCATCTGTTTCTGGGGGAACCCAGGCTGGAGCGGGGGCATTGGTAGGGACAGGCTTATTACTTTATAAGAAGGACAAAAACAAGATTTGTCACCCACAGCCCTGCCCTTTCATTCACTTGTTCTTCTGTGGTATCTTGGGTCAGATGTCTGAGACCCGGATTCTCTGGCAGCGCTTGATGGAGGAGAGCTCTCAGAAGAAACTTGTAAGGAGCTGAGGAAGCAGGACAGGGCGGGAGAAAACCGGACTAAGGTGATTTTAGCTGGATCCCAGAAGGAGCTCTGGAGCGTGAATAGAGCCACAAAATTGTGCCCTCTCCCTTGAGGAAAGGTAGGCCTGGATACTCTGATATGGCCAGGCCTGGGCCGCAGGCTGCCCGCAGGGGAGGGGGCTGAACCCTGTCAGGCATTCTGGAGTAGGAGGCCCGCTATTCACAGGGGGCGGGGATCTGGGCGGGGATCCGGCAGTTTGTGGACTACAGATTACAGGCTCTTCCTGGACTCAAGCTGCTGCTTCACTCCTCCAGGCCTTCCATCTTGGTCTGGGATCCCCTTTCCTCTCTCATCTGCCTGCTGATCTCCCACTTATCCTTTCGAACAGAGCTCAAACACGGCCCCAACAGTTATATGTCATGAGCAGATAAGCTTTATCTGAAGGCTGCCAGGAAAGTTCAGTGCTTGAAAAGAATTTCAGTTCCTAGAATTTACCTTGGTACTAGAGTGAAAGAGAATTCTAAATCTCTGGGAAACCGGAGACGAGTGTGTGACTGACAGTGGCAGCGAGCCAGTATCCGGCACTTACCGCAGCGCCCCAGGCACCACACTAACCCCTCTCCAGGCAATAGCTCACTGAATCCTCCCTGGGGGGTAGGCTCTATTGCAAACCACATTTCACAGAGGAGGAAAGCAAGGCACAGAGAGGCTAGGTGATTTGCCCAAGGTCACACAGCCAGTACACGGCAGAAGCAAGTGTTGAACTCAGACCACTTACACCATGTGTCATTACCGAACACTGTCCTGAATGAACGATGGACTGAATAGGACTAGCAAAACCAAAGTAATGCAAGATCCAGAGAGGAAAGCTCTGCTGAGTCAGGTCAGGCCATTCAAGTCAATCCCTGCAGTGGGGGAGAGATCGAAGGACAGGCAGTTCAAAGGCTCTGGTTGCCCAAGGTGGAGAAGGTGCCCAAGATGGGCACCCCCTCCGTGAAGCAGATTCCCCAGGGACCCAGTATTCTTCCCTCCCCTGGGCCCCCACAGCCAAGGGCCAGCCTCCACCCTCCCCCTTATCTCACCATATTGCAATTGCGTGTTCACGTGTCTGTCTCTCCCACTTCAGATGCGGGGCCAGGTTTCACTCCGCCCTTTTTGGCCAGAACTTGTTTGCCCAGCTTTGAAACGATTCATTTTTCTTGAATAAAGGAGAGAGACAGGATTTGAGACTCCAGGAGCCCTGGTGAGAGCACGACCAGATCCCCACTCCAGGAGGCAGCGAAGCAAGAAGCCAGTTATTCACACGAGGTCAGAGCAGGACCAGCAGCTCAACGGACAAGGTACTGACCAGGCACTTGCTCTTTCCCCTAAGGAGGGGCAGACCTGGGCCTGCAGTCTGAGCTTCCCCAGGACCAACGGGTCCCAGCATCCAGGGTTGTGGGCGCCAAGCAGATCTTGGGGAACTCGGAGGTAACGTCGAAGAGGGTGATTGTGAATTCTGAGAGGAAGTGTCTGGGAGCGCTGCCTGTTGCTCTATTCCTAGAATCTCACAGGTACTTCTGGGCTCTGTGGGAAAGTGTGCTGTGATCGATTAGCTATGTCTGTCATGGATATAGGATGGGAAGTGGGGGTATGAATATTATGTGTTAACCATGCTAGGTAGCAGGGCTATGGGAGAAGGGAGTTAGGCAGATTACTAGAAATAATAGCAGCTAACATCTCTTAAGCACTGAAACTGTGCTAGGCACCATGTTAAATGCTTTCTCCTCTCTATTTCATTTAATTCTCAAACTAACTCTAGGAGACAAGTGTTGTTTTTGTCCCTCCTTTAGAAGGTCAGCTCCATGGGGGCCATGATTTTATTTATCTGTGTTGCTTAGTGCCGTATCCCCCGCACCTGGCACAGGGCAGGCAATCAATGACGTATTTGCTGTTGAATGGATTAACTCTGACTTTACAGGTGAGGAAACCGAGGCCCAAAGAGGCACGTCACTTGCTCAAGGTCATGCAGCTAATAAGTGCGGCCGCTAGCACATGTGGCTATTGAGGGTTCGAACTGTGGTTTGGGTGACTGAATAACTGAATTTTTAATTTTAGGCAATCTGAACTAATCGGGATTGAAATGGCCACATTGCTGGTGGTGACCGTTTGGTACAATGCAGCTCTAGAGCCCGAGGGCTTGACTATCCTAGGCTGACACTAAATGAGGGATTCAGAGAACGCACAGCCCAGGTTCTCCGCAGAGACATTTTCAGGGATAATTCCATGGGGCAGGGCAGGCGGCGTAGGCAACGCATGACTCTACGAGCAAGTGCATTAGTGCTCTTCCAGCCACAGCAATTCTGGGAAGGCTGTTCTTCATCTCATCTAGCTTTACACAGGAGGGATGGGAAGGTTCCAGAGGAGGACAGGTTTACCTGCTGGCCTTGGACGCCAGCCAAGTTTGCAACTTTGAAACCCCAAGCACTTCATTTTAACAGTTGGCAAAAGGAGACGCACGTGGTCGGCCTGGCGTGCCTGGTCAGCCCAGTGATGCCAACTTAGGGACCTCGGCTCTAAGGGACGAGCAGTTCGGAGCCAACGGGCTCTAAGACAGAGACAGCATCAGGTCACACCATGCCGCACAGAGAGCCTCCTGTACATCCTATACCTGGTACCTGCTTCTCCTCTCTTCTTCCCTGAGCCTGTCTGGGGGTTGGTATCTTCCTTTCCCTCAGGTCACATGATCTTGAGAAAGATCTTGTTCCTGAAGCTGATGAGGGCTGAAGTGTAAATGACAAAGAGAAAAGTGTCCATTTCCAAACGGTTTCTACTGCAACAGGAAGCAAAGGCTTAAGCCAAAGGACAGCTCTTTAATTGGAAGAGCGTCGGGCAGCATCAGCACCGAGTTCACATTGAGTTCATATTTACGGAGCTTTATGTACCAGGAACTGTCAGAAACGCCATCATGTATTAAGTCATTCAACTCTCTGTCAACACCATGAGAAAGGAACGCGTGCTGCCCCATTTAAAGATGGGGAAACTGAGGCACAACAAAGCTACATGGCTGGTCTAGTTTATACAGTTGGGAATAGCCAGGCCAGGGCCCCAATCCAGACAGGGCTGGGGAGAAAAGTCTCGGGGAGGAAGAAGGAGGAACCAGCAAGTGCCAATCGAGGGAGGCGGTTGTTCTTTCATTTGAGATTAGGGGCCCAAGGACGGGCCTGGACTCCCACTGTCGCTCTGTCCATTGTCTGGTCTGATACTCCCAAGGCAACTGTTGCCTCTTGTCTTCTGGTCTAAACAGTTACAAACTTACAGGAATGAGCGGGCCAAGAATTCCGCTTACGGACATGATACCGGTTGGCCCCTAGGCCTGCTCATTTATTTTTTAATTTTTTTCTGCTGTGCTGCAATTTTTCTAGATTACTCAGCCTTTGGGAGGGAAGCTGGGCCAAGGACAACGTTTGGTGAGAAGAACAGAGTGTTTAAAGAACAGGCCCCACCGCCTCCTCCCTCCCGCCTCCTCCGGGAGACTGGGACCCAGGAAACTCCCTGGGGGAGGGAAGGGTGCAGCTGCAAGGAGCAGTTCTCATGATCCCGCCTCTGTTGGTCACGGGAGCGTGGCTGGCAGCTTGCTGACATCTCTCCTTGCCACCTTAGTACCAGCTGCCACCTCCTGGGCACCAGGCGTGTCAGAGCCAACTCGATGGCCAGCTGCTACTCCTGGGCACCAGGCAGGTCAGAGCCAACTCGAAAAGCAGCGTGCACCTTCAGTGAACCTTCCAGCCTGCTAGTCCACTGGCTAGCTGTCTGGGTGCTGGCATACAATGGCCTGGGTCCTCATGCTGGTTGCTGCACTTATCAGCTGTATGATATTTGATGCGCCTTTCAATCATTCTAAACCTCAGTTTCCTCAGCTGTAAAATGGGGATAATAGCATGGACCCCTTAGGGTACGGGGAGGATTCCACGGGTGATCAAGCGAGTATTTGCACATGGCCTGTGCATTACCCACGATTAACCTAGATCTAGCTTGCCTAGACGTTCCACCCTCCCCCCACATCCCCCCCCCCTTTTTGTGCCATTCTGTGTGTCCAGATGACATGTTTCTTTACAGGGTGTGACATTTGTTTTTGAACTGAGGTATTGAGAATGGAAATAACATGAGCCTCAAGTGTTCCTCTTTGGTGACAGTTCCAGTTGTACCATCTAGGGCCTAGGCTCACAGTCACACAGGGCCCTACACTCAGAAAGGCCCCACACTGGGGGTTTACCGCTCTGTGACTGTTGATTTAAAATCGTTCATGATTCTCTCTTCTGAATTTGTGTTGTGTAAGCAAAACCCAATGGGACAATAGAGCATGTAATAGAGCATGGAGCCTGGCTTCGTATGGGATCCCACCTCTCCTCACCCCCCTGCCTTTCCAGGATGGTTCTTGGCCACTCACACCTTTGCCCCTGTCCAGAGATCAGTGCCTCCCAGAGGGGGCCTGGACACAGGTGCCGGAAGGCTTGGGGCTGGGCCTCTAGGTCCTGCCCCCCGAATCACAGGGTGGGGCCCCAGGCACCTGTGAGGCTCTGTATGAGTTCCACAAGTCCCCATGCCCAAGGGAGCCTGACATGAAACAGCAAATGCAATGCACCATGACAGGCTGAGACAGACTGCCGAACAAAGGAAAAAGCTTTCTCCCTGCTTAATGAACAAGGGGCCCGTTTTCATTTTGTACCGGCCCCTGAAAATGATGTAGCTGGCCCCGGTTTCACTGCTGGGGCCTGGACCTCAGAAGTGAGTGCTAAGCCACTGTCAGGGGTCCTATAGTCTAGCCCAGGGGTCCTCAAACTACAGCCCGCGGGCCACATGCAAATACAAATATTGTATTTGTTCCCGTTTTGTTTTTTTACTTCAAAATAAGATATGTGCAGTGTGCATAGGCATTTGTTCATAGTTTTTTTTTAAACTATAGTCCGGCCCTCCAACGGTCTGAGGGACAGTGAACTGGCCCCCTGTTTAAAAAGTTTGAGGACCCCTGGTCTAGCCTTTGGCGGGAGGGAGGTCAGAGCCTTAAAGTACGTATTCCTCTGAGCCGGCACCTCCACTTCACCATCAGACGTGTGCAAAGGCACGTGGGTAAGACCATTCACCCAGCATCATTTATCATATGAAACCGGCCGGATGCCCAACAATGAGGGAGGATGAATGCATGACCCAAATCCAGGGATCAGATGCACTATTACAGTCATATTGTAGAACAGAACTTACTGATCTGAGAAAAACTCATATTTGCAAAAGGTGGGGGGGGGGGGGACCGTACCAAAAAGCCCACACTGCATGACTTCATTGTCACAGGTGCATGGAGAATATGTGAATATATGCACGAGGGAAACACTGGGACGATTTACACTTAAATACTGACAGCTGTTCTCCTCAGGTGGGTGTTTTTTCGCTTTTGAACGCGCCTGTTTTCCAAGCTCTCTGCACGGAGCATGCATCCCTGTTATCATTGCACAGAGTGCGGCTCGACCCTGCAGAGAGCGAGGTCGGGCTGGCAGCCTGTGCAGCCAACTGCCTGGGTGCAAAGCCCAGCCCTGCTCCTTATAAGCTCTGCGACTTGGGCAAGTGATTTAACTTCTCTGGACCTCAGTTCCCCCATCTGTAAGCAGGGAAAGTAATGTTACCTCCCTCAGAGGGTCAAGGAGATTCCGTGCGTTAACATGTGCAGGGAGCTGAGGGCAGTCTAGGGAGCTGTATGTAGCAGGTGTTAATGTAAGTGGTGTCACAGTCTATCAGGGGGAAATAGGGAGAGACAACAATATGGACAATTATTATTTTTGGATGGTGCAAACGTGGGTGGTTTATTTTCCCTCTTGGACTTTTCTGTATTTCCCAAGTTAAGCATGCATTACTTTCATAATTTGAGAGAAGATGCCAATTAAAGAAAAGAAAGTGAAAGGGTGGTTCACTAAGTGTTTGCACCTGTTAGGGAGAACAGGATGAAGTCGGGTTAGCCAAACCTGCCTGTTTTTCAGGTCAAGGTCACGTGTGGACTGCCTGGTTT
>NW_005871083.1:1602962-1605163 GCF_000147115.1 Myotis lucifugus | reverse complement strand
TATCTGTATCCATATTTATATTTATCTATTGCTAGAGAGCCTTCAACTCTAACTATGAAAAAGAGTACCTCCCACCCACAGCGCTCTATCGCTCTAACACAGGACCAAGCATAATTTGCTCATTTACTTGTTTGCCTCCTTCCCTAAGATCCCTGAAAGTATCTTCTTTCTATCCTTGGCACCTACCACAGTGCCTGACACATAGCAGGAATTCCCTGTAAGTCTGTTGAATGAATTAATAAATGAAGGAGTGCATGCATGTGTGTAATGGCAGAGATTTGTGTGTCAAGATACAGGCATAGAGCAAGACGTGGGATTTGCTCTGTTTAGGGTAGAGAGGGGTCAAGGAAGGGTTGAAAATGGGTAGGTAAGGCTTCAGAGTACAGGCGATGCCTGAATAAAGTATTGAAGGGTGAACGTGTGTTTGTTCCCATAGAAAAGGGGAGAGAGATAGGGGACAGCAATCCAGGCAGTGACAACATCATTTAAAAGAGCCTCTAGGTCAGTGGTTCTCAACCTGTGGGTTGAGACCCCTTTGGCGGTCAAACGATCCTTTCACAGGAGTCGCCTAAGACCATCCTGCATATCAGACATTTACATTATGATTCATAATAGTAGAAAAATTATAGTTATGAAGTAGCAACGAAAATAATTTTATAGTTGGGGCTCACCACAACATGAGGAACTGTATTTAAAGGGCCAGAAGGTTGAGAGCCACTGATCTACGTGATTCCAAGGCTAGTTTTACCCACCCTCCCTCTAATTAAAAAAAAATTTTCTATACTTTTCTGAATAAATAATGATATTTAATACAAACCTCAGTTGTCAAAAGTAAAAAAAAAAAAAAAAAAAGTCCCATAACTGTAACACTTTTCGGAGAGGTGTAGGCTGTGGATGGGCAATGGACTGAACTAGGAATAGGAAGGTCAAGGAGACCAGAGCAGGAGATCTGTCTTATTGACCCCATTCACAGATGAGGACACTGAGGCTCAGAGGCAGAGCTCACTCAGAAGAACGCGATGGAACTTAACCTGTGCCAATCTGCCCCTCTTGTAGCCTAGAGACACACAATCCTTCCATCACTGCACAAACCCTTGTTGCATCCTTACTTAACACCAGAAGCGATCCCTCCACACCCAACCCAGAAGGCAGCCTCTGTGAGTGGTGCTATGGCGAGGGAGGCAACAGAGTGAGCGAGCCTAGCCTGGTGGGGGACGGGGAGCGGGGGGAGGGGAGGCTTACAAAGTACCTCGCTGGAACATCCATGGAAGGGGCTAAGTTGAGTGCTGTGTCTAGAACAGAAGGGACAAAGAAAGGCCTTGGGGATGTACCTGGTCATGCTGACTCCCAACCCTTATGTTTTCTTCTTTTCTGACACGACTTCAGTGGCTGCATCTAGCCATGCTTTATACAGCCCTGAAAGATGCTCTAGATCCCTTCAGGAGAAGACAGGGAATAGAAAAACAGGAAGAGAGGTTTTTGTTTGGTTTAGTTTCATCAATAAATACTACCTAATTTCAGAACATTTTCTTCATCCCCAAAAGAAATCCCATATTCTTTAACAGCCGCACACACATCTGTACCCCCCTGGCAACCACTAATCTACTTTCTGTCTCTATGGATTTGCCTGTTCTGGACCTCTCCTACACATGGAGTCATACACATGTGTCCTTTTGTATCTGGCTTCTTTCATTAGGTTAGGTTCAAGGTTCATCTTTGCTGTAGCAGGAGATGTTTCACAATGGACAGGTTGGTTGGTGATGGTTAGATTCATTCATTCCATAAATATTCACCGAGTGCCTACTGTGTGCCAGCCCTGGGGGCTAAGCCAGAGACCCTGCCCTGGAGGGTTTCTACTGGGCGGGGAGGGGGGCACAATAACCGAATGAAAAAGAACAGGATTTAAAATATTAGACGCTAAAGTGTAAAGCTGGAAGTGAAGAGAGAGAGAGGATGTGGCTACGCAGAAGGTCGGGGAAGGCTTCACCCTGGGCAGAGCGCAGGGGACTTTCCAGCGAAGACTGAAACGAGGTGAGAGCCAAGATGCCCTCGCGGTGCCCCTCCAGCCCTCAGCGCCCGGACACCGTCACTTCCCCCCGGGACCTGGCCCGGCCCGTCCGCGCCGTGTGCCCGCGCCTGGCACAGTGCGTGACACCTACTAGGCACTTCGCGCGGCGCGACCGGGGCGGCCCCACCGTGGC
>NW_005871083.1:1569905-1602525 GCF_000147115.1 Myotis lucifugus | reverse complement strand
GGCGGCCTGCCTGGGAGGACCCCGGCCCGGCGAGCGCCCCCTTCGCCCGGCCCCGCGGCGCCCCTTTGTGCCGGGGCAGGTGTGCGGCGGAGCGGGGAGGGGCGCCGCCCCCGCCGGTGGGACTGGTGCAGCCCGGGCGGCCGGCCCGCGGCCCAGGTGAGTGTCCCCGCGTCCCGCCGGGGGCGCCGGCCGGTCCGGGTGGCGTCCCGGCTCCGCCTCCTCTGCCTCCTCCTCCTCCTCCTCCTCGCAGCCGGCTCGAGCCTGCCGGGGCGGCGGTGGTGTGCCGGCAGTGCCGCCGGGGGTGCCGGGTCCGAGCGAGCGGCAGCAGCGTCCCCGGGGACCCCGCGGGCGACGGTGAGTGCTGGCGGGCGGCCGTGAACCTCTCCGCGACGTGTGCTTCCCCGCGCGCTGAGGTCCAGCAGGTTCGGGGTGGAAGCCGGGGAAGGAGCTTGCAGCAGAGGCTCCCTGGGGACCCTCCGGTCCGGACGTGGCCCCGGTTCCCGTGTTTACGAAGATCTCTGGTGCATCCTGTCCATGTGGAGGGAAGCACGGAGGCAGCAGACACCCAGCACTTGTAGAGAGCGGCCCCACACCTCTTGCCCAGAGACAAAAGGGAACCTACACAAGGGGAAACTCTCTAGAAATCTTGGCCTAGAAAAGAAAGCTTTTCTCGTGGCAAACGGAGCCTCGGATCGCCGCCTGGAGCGGTGGCGAGAGGGACCTGCCTTTCCGTGGTGTGACCTTGGGTGGCCCCTCCTCCACGGGAGCCTAAGTGTCAGAAGTGACCGTGCCACCTGCCTCAGGGGTGAAGGAGAAACAAGGAAGTCCGGGTGTGCAGTAGGCACCGCATGAATGTGCCTTCCTTCCCTCCCCCCTCAGAGTCCTCCAGCTGCTGAGGACCCCTTGGGAAGGACAGGGGTGGGTACAGATGGTCATTGTCCCAAAGTTGCTCATTTGTCAAGGGAAGTCTAGTTGTCCCTTCCTCTCTCCCAGGAGCTGGACAGCATGGACTGTGCCTGAAGTTCCTCCTCCCTTGGGGACACAGGAGCCCCCTTTGCATGTCTCGGATTATCTTGAAACAGTGCTGACTTCTTGTTATATTGGTTTTTTTTTATTAGCAAAGACTGTTTTGTTCAATAGGTAACAAATTGACTCTTTTTAACTCAGCAGGAAAAAGAATTCCTCCTTAAACCCTCAGTCCCACCCAGTATGTAACATACCCCATGTTGCTGGCTCAGTGCCTCCTCTGCTTGTCCCCCCCACCCCCACCCCCAAGTCTCCCAAAGGCTGCCTCTGTGCTGTCAGTGAGTCGCTTGGCATTTCAAAGCTGGAAGAAACCTCAATGTCACCTGGTAAATCTGCCGATTTCATAGACAAGACCCTGAGGTCTAGAGAGGTTTTAACATGCTCTCTTCTCACTTATCCTGAATGTTCCAGGCAGGGCCAAGGCCCCAGCAGGTGTCCTGCCTGGGGGCTTTTTTCTTATCTCTTTTTTAATTGCCCTAATTAAGTTAATGTACCTACCTATATAGTTTAAATTTAAAAATTTTGGCTCTCAAAAGATCAGTCGTTGTACTGTTGATATTTGCCTCTGTTGACTAATGAGTTTGCCGACCACTGGCCTAGGGGTTGAGTGCATGGAAGGCGTTGTGGTTGGAGTCCCACAGCTTCTTCCTGTGTGACGCTGTCTAGTGACTTCCCCTGCTGCTAACGGGTTTCCTCCTCCACAAACTGAGGATAACAATAGTGCCGGGCTCCTGGGGTTGTTGTGGGGATTAAATCAGGAAAGCAATTGAACTAGTACCTGTGTCTAGAACAGTGATGGTGAGCCTTTTGAGCTCCGCGTGCCAGCATTTTGAAAAACCCTAACTTAACTCTGGTGCCGTGTCACATATAGAAATTTTTTGATATTTGCAACCATAGTAAAACAAAGATTTATATTTTTTATATTTATTTTATATATTTAAATGCCATTTAACAAAGAAAAATCAACCAAAAAAATGAGTTCGCATGTCATCCCTGACACGCGTGTCATAGGTTTGCCATCACTGGTCTAGAACATGCTTTGTATATGGCAGTCTTCGCTGCCCGACTCTACTTCGTCATGGCATTTTACAAGTATGACACGCAAAGACTCGGTCGCATTCAGCAGCGCATCACAGTTAAGGGCTCAGGTTTGGTTCCCAGCCATTGAGCAGCTTTGTGGCCTTTAACTCAGTCTCCTCATCTGTGAAATGGGAGATGTGCCATCAGCCCGGCCAAGCAGTTGTGGGGGTTAAACGAGGCAGCACATGGAAATAAATCCCGTCGCCTGGTTCCAGGGTCATCGTCTGGGCTCTGAAATGATAACTCTTGTCACTATAACCTTAGTCTAGCCAACAGGCTTATCTATGTGAGATCAAGCATCAAAAGGTAGGTATTTGTAGGAGGTGGTTTCGCTAAAAGACATGGTGTCTGGATTTTAGATGCCAGAGGAACACTCTTAAATGTGTCCTAACAACCTGACGTTTTTCGGCTCACAGCACGAGTTCTCTGTAGCACACTGCTTTCTCTCCCTGTCCTGTGTGACTGTTGTCACCTCTGTTGTCCTTGCTGTGGTTGAGCAGAGCCTGCAATGAGTGAATGACCTGGAGTCATTACTGCCCCTGTGTGCTCAGGAACCCTGTTCTTGTTGTAGGACTGTGACCGCTCTTACGATGGAGGGAAGCCGGCTGACGAAAGTGTCTCGACCGTACAAGATCAGCGAGTCTTCAAAGGTCTGTGCATGGTCGCTCACCACCTGTGCAAACTGCCTGGGAAGTGTGATGTATTTCTGATGAGCCCATTCTTAATGGAGAGACTAGTTTTCTAGTGGTAGTGGTGTTCATTTCCTTAGAGGTAGCACAGGCCAGAGTGGAAGAATCATAAAATCAGAGAGCTGGGAGGGGAGGGATGGGAGAGACACAACTCAATTCATTTATTCTGCACCTCAACCCTGACATGGGTGGGACAGGATGAAAGCCATTCCCCGCTTGGGGGCTCAGAAACTCCCAGGACAAGTCCATTGAGAAGCCAGCACTGACTTTGTAGTGGGGGCAGCACATTGCATACCTGGATGTTAAGGGCCCAGGGTCTTCCCCCGACATGACTTTCTGGGGCCGTCGGAGTGAGTAAGGGTGGCTCCCCAGGGCTGGGCTACCAACCTGTGTCACACTGGGTATATCAAAATCACCCTGGGAGAAGGTGAGCGTGTCTCATTAGAAATGCATGTCTGGCCCCACCTCATACCTGCTCAGTTAAACTCTGAGAGCTGGACCTGGGAATCTGTGCCTTCATCAAACTCCTCCAGGGCCTGGGAGCAGCCCTCTCCCCACAGCTGCATAAGTAAGGATTGGGGGGGCCTGGTTTTCAGGACAGTCTCCACTTCCACCTGCCTCTTTATACATGTCAGTACCACCCTCTTTTCTTTAAAAGTGGCCCCTTTTGGAGATTAAAGTTTATGGTTACCTTAGCTCATTTTCAGTGAGGCCAATATTTTCCCCAAGGGGGGGTGGAATTGGTTTTTGGGGTATGGAAAGACTTACTCTTTTTATGATTAAAGCACAGCTGTGCATATAGTACATGCATGGACAAACAGAACGTATGTGGTGGTCACAATTCCATGGGGGATATTAGGAAAAAAAACTTTAAAAGAAGATTGAAAAAGAAAGATTGAGAAAGACCACATTAGATAAAGGGAGTTGTGGAGAGACCGTGGACTTGAGGAAAAATGAGAGAAAGAGGTTCTGCAGATGTGCGTAAAAGAAAGCTGGCTTGTAATTTTCAGGGGAGCTCAGTCTCCTGAGAAGCGGTTTCCTATTTCCTTTTGCGTGTCCTGGGAAGGCTTGCCAAGCCTGGCTTCATCTGCTGTGAAAACCCAGGAAGGTCTCCCTGCTGTCTCAAAGGGGCTTTGTTTCCGAGCTTGGCTGCGGAGACGGTGTCACTTTCTAAGTGTGATAGCGCTGGGAATCTTGGTCCCTGAAAGCCAGGCTCTGAGTTGGTTTCTTTCTGAATCAGAGCTTTTAGGAGTAGGGTTCTCTCCCCCTTGGTTGATTGCATTTATATTCCTAGCTATAAGCGTACCTTGATTTTCTAGACATTAACACACCCATGTAGCCTGTACCCAGATTTTTAAAAAAAGAAATTACCAAACCTCTCCAGTCCCTACATTGCCACTGTCCGGACTTCCAATCCTGCAGGTTTGCCTGCCCTTGAACTTTATGTAAATGAACCAGAGGGCAGGTGCTCTTGTTGTGCCTGGCTCCTTGCACTCAGCGTTCTGCATCTGAGAGTCTCGCCCAGCTGGTGTGTGTAGGGGTAGATTGTTCCTTCCCAGCGCAGTGGAGTCTCCTGTCAGGCGACCACCGCTGTTCATTTAACTATTCCAAAATGTGTTGATCCATTTTGATGCTGCATTCTTCTATTATGAAATACCCCATACCTGCTGCGTCTGTCCAGTGTTAGCTCCGAGTCCCTGTGTTTCTCCACCCACCTTGCCTCGCCTCTGATAAAAGCACTGACATAGAAAACAAAGGAATAACCGGGGTTAATACCATCAGAGAATGTTGGAGGCCGGGACTTCGAAAGGATACAAAATGCTGCCAGTCTGTTACTGATGCCCCTTTAAAACCGGGAAATTGTGTTGTCTGCTTTTTGAAAGTTCTATCTGCAGCGATACCAAAATAACCAGGTACAGAATTAAATGCGCCTACTTAGCATGGAGACCCGGTTTTAGAAGCAGCGCTACCCTTTTCCCTGCCCTGGCTCCCTGCAGCAGATGGTGGCCCGCGGCAGCTGTCATCCGGGCTTTCCCCGATATCCGCCCCTGGGAGCTGTTTCCCTTTTTACTCAGCAGCGTGGGGTCATGTGTACCCCAATTTAAGTGTGGAGTCCCAGCAGCCTCCTCAGCTTAGAGACGACCAGGGGCCCAGGGTGGGCAGACAGCCCACCTGATGTCCCTCACTTACTTCTCTCGGGAGCCTTTACTACTACAGGGGAGCCTGCTGCTGGGATGCTTTATAATTTCCTTCCTTCAGTCCACACCTGAGAGGGGCCCCAAGCCAGTGTGTGTTGGAGCCCAGACCATTCCTGCTTAATTAGAAGCCAAAACCAGGCCAGCCTGGCTCTCTCTGCTACTAAGCAGAATACGCGGAGCTATCCACGTATGGGACCCAGGAGAAACCGTCCTGTGACTTGAGAGCAGCGAGCCGGGCTCTCTAAACCTGAACGGGAAGGGCGCTTTAGTCTGATGTCCTCATCAGAATGCGAGGCCGTTGTCCGTGCCTGTGATGTAGGTGGAGCATTTGATGTTGGAATTAGCCAGACAAGGCAGACAGGCAGGACCAGGGGAAATAAAGGACATCAATTACAGATGTGTTAGAGGCAGTCAGGAGCAGATTGCGGGGGCTGGGGGGAGTGGGGGAGAAATGAAAGTCACTGCTGAAGGATGCATGTTGACAAGAACCTGTAAGAATTCGGGGACCTGGAAGCCAGTCACACAGCTGCTCACATCTAAGCCCTCAGTCCATCTTCCTTTTCTGTTTCCCCTTTTCAGGCTTAGTGCCCAGCCAGCCCCTTTCCTCAATCGCCCTCAAACCGACTCACTCCCTAGCTGATATTTCTGAAGGCCTGCTTTTCCCATATTGAATGTTCTTGTTGTTTTTATGGTGAGGAAATAAGCAGGTGTGCAGTATCCTGAAAGCCCAAAGCATAATTAGTTCTCCAAGGATTTGGAAACTGTTGTCTAGGTCTGACATATTTTTGTATCCTCGAAAGCACATGGCAGGCATCTAGCACGGAATAAGTACCTGCCAATCTGAATCTGTGGGATGGATTCCTACTCATCATTCACATGAATTGATCTGTTCATTGTAGTGTAGCATGGCGATCACAGGTCTGGGCTCTGGAATCAGACCTACATTCAGATCTCAGCTCCGCCGCAATCACAGTGGGGCGTTGGGCCAGTTTCTTAGTCTCTCTGACCTTAGTTTTTCTCATCTGGAAAATGGGGATTATAATAGACGTTCTCTTGGAGGGTTTTCGTGATGAGAGTGCATGTCAGGTGCACGGCACAGTGCAGGGTACATGTAAGCCCCCAGAAAAAGACAGCGTCTCTGCATTTCACATACAGTGTATCTCTTTCAGCCCTGGCCGGGGCTGGTGAAGCCATGTTTCTGGAAGGAGGGTCTCCAGAGCACTTAGTCTGCATCACTAGAAACGGGGGTCTCTTTAGCATAACCACACGCCTTTCCAAGACACAGAGAAAGCTGCCTTCCCCGGCACAGCGCCTCAGTGGGGGTCACAGCGCCTCAGTGGGGGTCACAGCGCCTCAGTGGGGGTCAAGGTGCCTCAGTGGGGGTCAAGGTGCCTCAGTGGGGGTTGCTCATCACAGCAGCTTCCCTCGGCAGGCTTTCTGCCATGACACCCCCGCCCCTCAGCCACCTGATTGGTGAGTATCCTCATCCTCACCTGTGAGATGAGGAAATGGAGGCTCAGAGCCTCCTCATGGCTCAACCATGATCACATAGCCAGTAAGTGGCAGAGCTGAGTGCAAACCGTGATTCTGTCTGGCCTTAGAGGCTGCGTCCGAAGCCACTTCTCTCTCCTGACAGGACAGCATTTTTCAAATCTATGTGCCCCTGACCCACAAGAAGGAAGGGAGGGAAGGAAAAAAGAAACCTTTTAGGAATTTTACTTATAAAGAAGGAAAAGAGAGGAAAGAAGGAAGGAAGATTGATTTTAGGAATTTTATTTACAAAGAAAAAGAAGAAGGAAGATATATCCAATACACATAAACCTTGTTTCCTGCAATGCACTGTATTTTGTTTCCCAGTTTCCTTCAGTCCACTGTATTTATTTGTTCATCCTCACCTGAGGATATGTTTTCCCATTGATTTTTAGAGAGAGTAGAAGGGAGGGGGGAAAGACAGAGAGAGAAAGAGAGAGAGAGAAGCATCGATTGGTTGCCTCCCACACATGCTGACTTGGACTGGGGATGGAGCCTGCAACCCAGGTATATGCCCTTGACCTGAATCGAACCTGTGACCCTTCAGTCTGTGGGTCAGCGCTCTAACCACTGAGCAACAGGCTAGCGCCATTCCTCTGCATTTAATATCCTGGTTGTGTCCCACTAGATTGACTCCTGCAGCAGTGAGGGGGCAGGTTGGCACGCTTCCCCTCTCTGGGCCTGGGTGCGAGCCCCTGACACTGCTCTCCCACAGGTGTACCGCTGGGCTGAGCACTCGACCACAGTGCTACAGCGGCTGAATGAGCAGCGTCTGCGTGGCCTCTTCTGTGACATCGTCCTGGTGGCCGACGAGCAGCGCGTGCCAGCCCACCGCAACCTGCTGGCCGTGTGCAGCGACTACTTCAACTCCATGTTCACCCTGGGCATGCGTGAGGCCTTCCAGAAGGAGGTGGAGCTGATTGGTGCCTCCTACATCGGCCTCAAGGCCGTGGTGGACTTCTTGTACGGCGGGGAGCTGGCCCTGGATGGTGGCAACATCGACTACATCCTGGAGACGGCCCACCTGCTGCAGATCTGGACTGTGGTGGATTTCTGCTGCGAGTACCTGGAGCAGGAGGTGAGCGAGGACAACTACCTGTACCTGCAGGAGCTGGCCTCCATCTACAGCCTCAAGCGGCTGGATGCCTTCATCGACGGCTTCATCCTGAGCCACTTCGGCACACTGTCCTTCACCCCTGACTTCCTGCAGAACATCTCCATGCAGAAGCTCTGCGTGTACCTGAGCAGCAGCGAGGTGCAGCGGGAATGCGAGCACGACCTGCTGCAGGCCGCCCTGCAGTGGCTGACGCAGCAGCCGGAGCGCGAGGCCCACGCCTACCAGGTGCTGGAGCACATCCACTTCCCGCTCATCCCCAAGAACGACCTGCTGCACCGCGTCAAGCCGGCCGTGTGCTCGCTGCTGCCCAGGGAGGCCAACTGCGAGGGCTTCATCGAGGAGGCTGTGCGCTACCACAACAGCCTGGCGGCCCAGCCGGTCATGCAGACCAAGCGCACGGCGCTCCGCACCAACGAGGAGCGCCTGCTGTTCGTGGGTGGCGAGGTCTCCGAGCGGTGTCTGGAGCTCAGTGATGACACCTGCTACCTGGACGCCAAGAGCGAGCAGTGGGTCAAGGAGACACCCCTGCCGGCCCGACGGAGCCATCACTGTGTTGCTGTGCTGGGGGGGTTCATCTTCATCGCTGGCGGCAGCTTCTCGAGGGACAATGGAGGGGACGCAGCGTCCAATCTTCTTTATAGGTATGACCCCCGCTGTAAACAGTGGATCAAGGTGAGATTAAAGCCAGATTCTTTCTTTACTCTTGAGGACTTTTGATCTCTCTAACCTAACCTTCACTGCTCCTCCCTCCTTTCTGGCCTTGACCCCTTCCTGCTTCTGAAGAAGGTGTGATGATAAAGTGACGAGCCACCTAATTCCCACCCTCCCCTGTGCCTGCACCTGGTTGGAGGAGTGAGGGCCGACCTGCAGGGTCAGTCTAGAACATTCTGCACCTAGAAAGGTTCTAGGTCTGTGCTTTCCTAATGTCGTAGCCACCAGCTCTGTGTGGCCGCTGAGCTCTTGAAATGTAGCCAGTGGGACCGAAGGACTGAATTTTGTATTTGATTTCACCTTAATTTACATTGTGTGTAAATGGCCACACGAGGTTAGTGGCTACCCCATTGGATGTCGCCGGGCTAGAGATCTGACCCATAGTTCAAACATTCTTCCCGTGGCTCAGAGTCTCGGCCATGCTCCTCTTTGGAAAGGTGTGGAGCTGGTCCGAGGAGGCCGTGAAGGCTCACATCTCCGGCAGGTATGGTGGCTAATTCTGGGAAGAGCGTGGGTCTTGGCGTCAGACCTGAGTTCACATCCCAATCTAGCTAACTTGTAGCTGGGAATGTCAGACTGGTCCCTTGCCTTCTCCAGATTTCAGCTCCTTCCTCTGGAAATGGGTGGGAGGAGGGCATCGACCTTCCAGGTTCAGGGCTTGTATGTAGCTCATGTTGATTGGCCGGTGCCTGGCAGAGGTGAAAACGTGTTCCTTTCCCCCCACAAACACCTCTCTAGACCACACCTATGAAAGTCGGTCTCAGTCTTTATCCTCATACCTCAGTGGCTTTACTTAACGTGGTGGTGTTCTGAGCTCAAAACTCAGAATGGGCTCTGCTGATCTTTTGATTTTATTCTCGAAAATCTAAAACCACCCACCAAGGTGTAAGTGCTGACACTAGAAAGAGGCTCCTGGCTTTGGAGCCCGTCCTCAAAGCTTGGTGGCGGTGGCAGCCTGAACGTATGGTCTCCTCAGGACTGGGTTGCCTTGTGTGTTCTGCTTGGATTATTTAAAAAAAAAAAAAAAAGTTGGGTCTTTCGCTTTTTAATTTCCTGTTGAGTTCCACTTTCTGCCTGTTAACACAATGGCAATCAGCATTCATTAAAGAACTATCTGAAGGGTTGGCAAGAGGAAAAATGAATTTTTACTTTAAGAAATCACTAAATCAGCAGTTATGAACTGTGTGTCCTCAGAATTCAAGTACATGAGGCTGGCCATGTGGCCAAACAAGTTTGGGGAGCTGTGTTCTCCAAACCCCTTTTGGGGATTCGCAGTGTCTCAAGGGTTCTTGGGGACTGAGCAGTCCCTCCTAAAGGCCCTTCTTTCTTTAAGTTTAACTCCCCTCCGCCACACTCACTTGGCCACTGCCTCAGTCTCTGGGCCGTGTTCCGTAGAACACCTTTGGGAAGTGATGCTAGATGTTGACGCTGCCCAGGGTCTGGGGAAGGGAAGGTACAGGTGTCTTGCCTCCGCAGGTGGCCTCCATGAACCAGCGCCGTGTGGACTTCTACCTTGCCTCCATTGAAGACATGCTGGTGGCCGTCGGTGGCCGGAATGAGAATGGAGCTCTCTCTTCAGTAGAGACTTACAGTCCCAAGACCGACTCCTGGTCCTACGTGGCCGGCTTGCCAAGGTAACTGGCGGTTTTGTGCGAACTCTTCCAATGTGACGACTTTTGGATTACAGTTCAGTTCACCTCACTGTCTGGATTTTCAGGCTTCGAATTCCAGGAAAAATCTCCTGGCTTGTAAATCACAGTGGGTAGACCCTGAGAGGCAGAGGGTGTGGTGGTGACGAGTCAGGGCTCCTGTTTAGGCTGACCTCGTACAAGTGTCACCTCTGCCGTTAGACAAAGATCCCTCAGTTCCTGAGTCTGTTCACTTGCTGAGTTTCAGGGGATAGGTACCCACCATTCCAGACCCACACAGAGTAGTTTCCCTGCCCTGAGGCCCCTGGTGCTCCACTGCTTCATCCCTGTGCCCTACCTCCAAACTGCTGGCCACCACTGACATTTCCTGTCTCCCTAGCCTCGACTTCTCAGAACCTTATGGTTGGAGTTGTACTTCACTTCATTTTCCATTTGTTATATAACTTGATCAGGTACCTGTGTGTGCCTCAGTAGCATGCTGTTGCTGTTTCCAGCCCTTATGACAGTGGTTCTCAACCTTCTGGCCCTTTAAATGCAGTTCCTCATGTTGTGACCCAACCATAAAATTATTTTCGTTGCTACTTCATAACTGTAATGTTGCTACTGTTATGAATCGTAACGTAAATATCTGATATGCAGGATGGTCTTAGGCGACCCCTGTGAAAGGGTCGTTTGACCGCCAAAGGGGTCGAGACCCACAGGTTGAGAACCGCTGCCTTATGAGAAGGAAAGCAGTCTTGTGATTATGCCCATCTCTCAGGTGGGGAAATGGAGAGGGGGCAGAGCTGGGAATTCTTGCCCAGGCAGTCTGGCTGCACAGCTGTCTGTTTACTTCCTGTGCGGTGACAGCTGCCATCTATAAAGAGTTCACGGGGTGCCCGCTCCCTGCATTAGCCCCTCAAACCCTCATAGGCCCCTCACAAGACGCCAGGTTGTCCCCCTTTTGAGAGGAAAAGACTGCGGCCTCAGCTCATGGAGGCCCCGCCCAGGACAGCACTGAGCTCCCTCTCTGTCTCTGTCCATCCCTCCACAGGTTCACCTATGGCCACGCAGGCACCATCTACAAAGACTTTGTGTACATCTCGGGGGGCCACGACTACCAGATCGGCCCCTACCGCAAGAACCTGCTGTGCTACGACCACCGGACGGACGTGTGGGAGGAGCGCCGGCCCATGACCACCGCGCGGGGCTGGCACAGCATGTGCAGCCTGGAGGACCGCATCTACTCCATCGGGGGCAGTGACGACAGCGTGGAGTCCATGGAGCGCTTCGACGTGCTGGGCGTGGAGGCCTACAGCCCGCAGTGCAACCAGTGGACCCGCGTGGCCCCGCTGCTGCACGCCA
The DNA here is from genome assembly GCF_000147115.1 of Myotis lucifugus. Taxonomy (NCBI): domain Eukaryota; kingdom Metazoa; phylum Chordata; class Mammalia; order Chiroptera; family Vespertilionidae; genus Myotis; species Myotis lucifugus. The sequence continues at coordinate 1,591,181 of NW_005871083.1, read as the reverse complement.
ACAGCGAGTCGGGCGTGGCTGTGTGGGAGGGCCGCATTTACATCCTGGGCGGCTACAGCTGGGAGAACACGGCCTTCTCCAAGACGGTCCAGGTGTATGACCACGAGAAGGACAAGTGGAGCAAAGGCACCGACCTGCCCAAGGCCATCGCCGGCGTGTCCGCCTGCGTCTGCGCCCTGAAGCCACGGCTGGAGGACAAGAAGAAGAAGGGCAAGGCCAAGAGGCACCAGGACCGGGGCCAGTGACCCCACCGTGCCTGCTGGGACCTGGTCCCCACCGCCACCTCCCAGAGTGTCCGTAGGCCAGCAACGACTTCCTAGAACCCTGGAACCATTATGTATCACTTAGCAGCTTTTTTTTACTTTTATGATTCTTAGTATTTCTATACTATCACCGTAATCGATTAAATATTCTACGTAACTTTACATAGTATCTTGCTTGAGTAATTAAACCTCCGCCCAGACAGGAAGTATCCCCTTATGTCTATACAGGGCTTCTCTCCACATTACAAATTTTGGGGGATACTTCAAGCACCGCCCCCCTGAGAGTAGCGAGGGCAGGGGTTACGTAGAAATGTCTGTAGTGAAACTAGAGGCTTCGGTGGAACATTTCAGATCCTCCAGCCCTGAGCCTCCCCAAACCTGGCTGAGCTTTTAAAAATGCAGATTCCTGGCCCCCGCCTCAGAATGACTGAATCTAAAGCCACCAGGAGTGGTGAAGGGAGTAGCTGGAAACTATTTAACCAGTTCCTGGAATGACTGAGCATCAGCCACATTAGGGAGTCACTGACAGGGTCAAGTGCATTTGTTTTTATAAGTGGGGACACAGGGACCTAGAGAGGGTGAGAGAGTGGCCAGGGCTCACCAGGTCACCTAGGGAAACCTGGACTTCTCACCGGGGAGGTATCCCCCTGAGGATTTTCTTATCCAGTGACTGTTGTTTCTGAATACTCAGTTTTCCTGGTTAGTAATCTTCCTGAATTCCAAAAGGGTTTAAGTAATCAGGGAAGAAGGGAAAACAAGGCCTGAAGCTCTTTATAAACATTATTCTACAATTTGTGCTTTTTTTTTTAACTTTCTCTTTTTCCTGGCACCCACTGTTTCTGACGTACTGAGCCCCCAAATCTACATTTATTTCTCAGGAAAGAAAAAGGCAGCACCCTAGGATTTAGCATTATTCTCTGACTCCAGCTCCTAGAAGCATTTCTTGAAAGCTTTTACACGAGTGAGCGCACGTTAACCCCCAAGAAGGTTGAGTGTCTCGCCAACTCAAGTGACCGGCTCTGGTCCCAGCCATCGGCTGCTAAGTAGTTTTGTGCTGCTGGGCAAATTCTTTAAGAAGTCGTGAGCTATTTCCTCATTCATTAAGCAACAGGGTCAGATGAAATAACGGCTAGGCTTCTCCCAGCAGTTAAGCTCTTACAGTCTGTATAAGCTATTAAAATATTCAGCACCTCCTTTTGAGATATGTGACCACCCTCACTGATTGCTGCAGTTACTAGAGCATCAAGAGTATGTGCCCTTTAAGAAGAGCTTGAGCTACTGTCCCAAGACACGATGTAACACAAAGTATGATGGGAGGAAAAGAATGTGACCAGTTTTAATCATGGGCCAAAGGAGGCATTAATGATCTATATACCTTGGCAGAAATGAGACAATTTCAAGATGCATTGTTAGCATTGACATTAGAAGAAGAATATCAATTAGCTTTATTTTATTTTTATCTCTTTACTCCCTTTCCTTTCTTTCAAGGTTTTCCATGATTTTTATAGCAGCCAGGAGAGCTGAGAGTGGGCGTTTAAAGCTTCATTACCCAAATCATTGCCCTCTATTGCTAGCTGGGAAAGCAGTCTGCATAGTTAGCTAGTTTCTTACATATGGGAGTCCCTAGAGGCTTACACACTGTTGAGAAGTTCTGCAAGGCATACAAAGCAACCAAAAAACCGCACTCTTATTGTGGCTTGACAACCCCTCTGGGTATTAAAGGCTCTGAGAAGTCCTGCATTAACTCTTAACCTTCCATCAACCAGCATCTCCAAACTTTGTTGAGCCTGAAACCCTTTTTGTCTCATACCTAGTCTCAGCCCTCCACGAAACATATTTTGCAGAACTTCTACAAACTTTGGGACAGCTGAGCCCCTCCCTTTTCCAGGAAAGGGTTCATTGCTCAAAGACCCTTTAGGTCACAGTGGTTTTCAACCTTCTGGCCCTTTAAATACAGTTCCTCATGTGGTGACCCCCAACCATAAAATTATTTTCGTTGCTACTTCATAACTGTAATGTTGCTACTGTTATGAATCGTAATGTAAATATCTGATATGCAGGATGGTCTTAGGCGACCCCTGTGAAAGGGTCGTTCGACTGCCAAAGGGGTCGCAACCCACAGGTTGAGAACCGCTGCTTAGGAGGCACAGAATCTACCGTTTGTTTTCCCTTGCTCAGCCCAAGTAAAGAGGTGGTCAACCAGAACCAAAGGGCAGGAGGGGAAGAGCTCATAGAAAGACTATTTGTGCCTTGGGAGACAGATGACTTTGACCTTGGGAGAGGGGAGCCATCAGTTTGTAGCCTAAGCCAGCTGTTTTATTCTTGACCGCCAGGACGTGTCCCAGGTTGCAGGCCTCTGGCCTCTGTTCTGACTTGTGCCTTGGTCTTACAATGCCCTGCCCCTAATATTTTGTGATGTCTCTCCTTCCACTATGAAGGCACTTTGTCATCCACACGGCTTAGAAGCTAATATGGAGGTCGAGGGGACATTTCTTTAAAGGTAGACGTGATAAGTAAGTGTCCTCTTGTGAACCAACTTCAAATAATTGGTGGTGGCTCCACGTACACTAAGAAAGGTTTTCAAGTTCCTTGGGGTCAATGGCGGGGCCAGCATGGTTTTCGCTGTCCACGATTCAAAATGGAAATCCCCGCTGTGCCGTCCAACTAAGAATGGAAGGAAATGGCTTTAACTCCATCTGGCAAGTGGCCTTTTGAACTGCAAAATCTTGAAGGCATCGTTTCCAGCCAAAGTGACAAAGACAGGTTCTTGCAGGCTGCCATCTTGAGACGAAAACAGCAACATTTGCCACGGTGTCATCAAATTGTCAGTGCTTCGAGCGGAACTGTGAGAGTATCTGGATCATTTGTTTTGATCTTTCAAAATAAGCATGGTGGGCTTTTATTCAGATGTTTTTTCCCCTCATTTTTAAAGAACTAGAGTTTTAACTTTATATTAGTTGTAGGTTTTGATTTTGACCCTCATCCCAGTTGGAACCTTGTTTGCTTAAGACATCCATGGAATCATGGGAGGGGAGAGAGAAGCTGGAGAAACCCTTGTTCCTTAGAGTGGTCTTTCTGCTGTCCAACATACTAGTATACAGAGACTGTCTCAGCAACGTGCCTGTATGGATGGCTCCATCAGTATTTTTAACATTCTGCTACGTTAGCTAGACTAACAGATAGGACTTCCAGATTTTGATCTGAGCAGAAAACCCATGTGTATATTATATTCTGAATGTTCCTCCCCTTGCCCCTGACTGATAGGTGACCTGACCTCATGATGACTTAATAGAAACCCCAGAAGCCAACCCTCAGAGGTGTTCAGTTTTGGGTGGAAACCCAAATGCCAGGAGCGGGTGGAGTCCCTCCCCTGAGGTCCAGGGACTCCCTCTGTGAGTTCAGGTGAGTTTACCTGTGGTTTGAAGTCTCTGGCTCCAAGTCTGGGAGTGAATGGCCTTTTGGTGGTTTGAGCAATGTGGGTTGGGAGAGGACCCCCACACACACACACACACATACACCCCCTTATCACCTTACAGAGTTACCAGCCTATCTCTACCCTGGTCCCCCATGGCATGTGGCTTGGCCAGCCCCAGCCCAAGCAGTACCTCACAGGCCTTTAAACTCTTGGAGTTTTTGGCTAGAATCTCAGACCGCTGGTCCCTAACCTGGAGAGGCAGTTCCAGCCACGGCCTGGCCATCCTCGCTGTCTGAAGATTCTGAGTGTCTTCAGAGGGGAGTGGCGGTGTCCTGGCCTCCAGGACAAACTTCTGGAGCCTGGGGCAGCTCCACAGGTACGTGGAGATCCTGCAGAGTGCGTCTGCCGAGCCTGGCGGTTTTTAAAGTTTTTTGAAATGTTTTGATACTTTTTGATACCATTTGCTAATAACCGTTTTGTAGGTTGCCTGCCGGGGTTTTCCACCTCACCCCCTCATCCCCACCCCCTTGAGCTTGCACTAGACAGCAGATGTCCTGCAGTCAGTGCCAGGATAGTGCCCGCCTCATGCGGCTTTGTCTTGGATCTTGCTCTCCTCCGTGGCTGTGGTCTGATACAACTCTTGAATATTGTAAGGTCGCACATGGCCAACAAATAGGACCATGACTGTCTTAGGCCCCCAACTGAGCAAGAGGGCACTGTTACCCCCAAGAGGACACCCACTCCCTTAAGACGTCCCGTACTCCTTCAAAGCTCCTACCTCAGCAGTGTGCACAGAGTTGAAAAGATACCTGAGGACAGATCCATAGATCACCTTTCTCATACGGGTTATTTCTCAACCCAGGGCATGGCTGGGGTCCTGATCCACACTCATCCACCCATTCTTTTAAAGAAATCTTAGCATGAAATCCACGGAATCTGTAACAGTGAACCGTCTTGCACTTTATAGAATTATTGCCCTCAGCATTGGAGGTTGTTCATTTCTTTGTGGGTTTTTTTTTTCTTTTTCTTTTTAACATGGGTAGAATTTGTGGCCTCTGATGATGTTTTGGGGATCTCAAGAAATTGTCTTTTGGTTGCCTTAGTTAAAAGAGTTGAGTGAATGTACAAATTGGGTGGGGGTGGGGGTGGGGGGAGGGCAGCAGGGAAAAACCCTTCCAGGCGAGTTCTTTGAGAAAAAGAACTCCACCCTTTCAAAGTTCCTGGAGGCCATCTTTACAGGTTTCCTTGATACTGAAGGACAAATAAAGTCCCTTGGAATCAATCGAAGTTAATCATTACCATCAGCCTTCTGTCAAAATGAGTAAGATGTTTGACAATTAAGTAATTCATTGGGTATGTTCTGGCTACTGATGCTGTCAAAATCTGTAATCGTGTGCTTGTTTTCTAATCTGCTGCCTTTGAATTTGTAATTTTATGACACTCCAAGCTTTTTCTGTGTCTTATTTCTGTATAATTCATTTCCCGCACGTTGATTTTTTTTCTTTAATTCCATGCAGAGTATTCATTTACCGAAACACATTAAAATGATTTGCCTGCTAGGGTATGGCTTATTTTATAATTGCATTCGTCGTCTTGTGTGGTTATTGTAATGTTCTTTCGTCCTATTTTCTCTGCCCAAATAAAAAAGAACCCCTTGAATGTTGAGGCCAAATATAATTTGGGAATTACCAGACTGCCTTTTAGTGTTGTGGGGCGCTGGGACGTTTTGATTCGGCTTTCATTGTCCTAATGATTACATTTTGCCAGGAATTTCATTCAGATCCTTGACTGCAGCACTAAGTTCTGTGGCCTGAAATGAAACTATTTGCTTAAATGTGTGTCATTTGGGGTAATTGACTAGAAAAGGAAACTAGAAACCAGAGGAACATAGTTTATGACAAGCAATTTATTATCTTTATCAGAAAAATACAATAACATCTCTATAAGAACAGAGGTCGCCCTAGCCGGTTTGGCTCAGTGGATAGAGTGTCGGCCTGCAGACCAAAGGGTCCTGAGTTCAATCCTGGTCAAGGGCACGTACCTTGGTTGCAGGCTCCTCCCCAGCCTGGGCCCAATCAATCGATGTGTTTTCTCTCACATAGACATTTCTCTCAGTCTTTCCCTCTCTAATCCACTGTCTCTAAAAGATAAATGGAAAAATATCCTGGGGTGAGGATTAACAACAACAAAAAATAAACGAAGAGTGTGGGTGTATAGATTTAGATAGACTAATCTAAAGCCTCTTTCACTATGCTGTGCTATCCTGTTTAACTCCTAAATTAAAAACAAACAAACAAAAGGGAACAGAGGTCACCTCACCCCCCCACCACCCCCCCACCACCCCCCTTGGGCCCAAGATGGTGCCTCTGCCATGTGGTTTTGCAAGGCCGGCAGATAAGCCCAGTCGCGATGGGCCCCTTTAGCAATTCAGCACTGGGAGGACGGTGCGAGCGACCTGCCATGCCCACCACACCTGGAAACTGGATAAGAATTTGCCTCTGAGCCAATGAGCTGCCCCAAATGGGACCCTGGCCATCAGATGCTAAAGTCACTGGGATTCTTTTATTTTAACCTCAGAAGAATCTTAGGTTAGAAACCAGACATTTCGAGAGGAAGGAAGAATCCAAGGCTCGGGTGATGGTCTTACCCCAGCTGGATGACCTTCCCTCCCCGCTGGTCAGTGCTGGGATCGGTCCGGGTTCTCCTGAGTGTAGATCCTTGGACAAGGACTTGAGGCAGGTGGTTTCTTTGGGAAGGTGGTCTCTCTGGGAAGGTGGTCCCCAGGAAGCCCAAGGGAGACAAAGAAAGAGGAAAAGCTGATAAGAAGGTGCGTTAGCCTGGCCAGTGTGGCTCATTGGTTGTGTGTAATGTAGACTATGAATCAGGAGGTTGCAGTTTGATTCCCGGTCAGGCCACATGCCTGGGTTGTGGGCTCAATCCCCAGTAGGGGTGTGCAGCCAATCAATGATTCTCTCTCTTCATTGATGTTTCTCTCTTTCTCCCTCTTCCTTCCTCTCTGAAATCAATAAAAATGTTTTGTTTTGTTTTTAAAGAAAAGGAAAGAAAAAGAAGGTGCTTTATCTATTGCCAAATAGTAAGTCATTATGCTTTTAAGTAGTGGCTTAAAACCATAATAAGAAATTATTTTTGCAGACACATCTGAGGGTTCACTGGGTCAGCTAAGCAACTCTCACCTGGGTATCATGTCCACTCAGCTGGTGGCTCCTGGAGGCTCGCTGCACGATGGGGCCTGTGCATCCCTTTCTCTCTCCCTCACTCTCTCTCTCCCTTCCCCGCTCCTTAGGTCTCTCTCATACGGTCGCTTTACCCAAACTTCTTATGCTCCTGCTCTGCTTCCAGAGCGAAGGTCCCAAGTGGGATTAGCAGCAGCTGCCTGGCCTGGGAAGTCACGGGAGTGTCGCTTTGCTGCATTTCGCTCCTTGAGGCCATCATCCCAACGGCCCCCCAAATTCAGGATGGGGGACACAGATGGCATCTCTTGCTGGGGGAGTGTCAGCACATTGGAGCAGCAGGTGTGTTCCTGTGTCATCTGCCGGAGGAAGGAGAGAGGAAGCGTTTACTGGCCTCTGCCCTTGGGCAGGGCTCTCTCAGAAGCATGGATGCCCTCTCCTGCCGGGGAGGGGAGGGGAGGGAGGTTGAGGGGAAAGGGTAGAAGGAGGGAGATGCTCTTGTCAGGAGGCATCAGGAGGGCTGGGCCTTCACCTGGGCCTGGATGATGCTGGCCAGGGGCAGAGACTTCCCTGGTCAATTCCTCCAGGGAACGCACCACAGCTGCCCCAGTTACAAACTACACAGCTGTTCAGCGTCTGAGAGGCCTTGGAGCTGCAGGAAGCACGGTGTGTGAGAGGAGGGTGCGGTCGGGGTCGCCGAGCCTGCCCTGAGCCACCACGGTGGCTGTGGCTGGCATCAGAGGACAGTGGGCCTGTGTCAGACACAGGTCTGCCAGCTCAGACCCCTCTCTGTTGACTACTGGAAAGTGACCACCAGTTGAAGTCCCCACGTCCCTCTAGGACGCAAATATGTGAGCCGAAGTGTTAACCAGGGGAGTCCTTAACTTGCACTCCACCATCAGCTGAGATTGCTGTCCCCTAACTCAGAGATGGCAGAGACGCAGCAGGTACAAGACAGTAAGTCTGCATGGGGCTTGGGTCTGCAGAGAGGACCAAAGCCCATCTGGTCAGAGCCCCCACGGACAAGGTCCTCACCACACATCGGCTGAGGCCGGGCCATTGTCTCAAGGACCTGCCCGTATCCTTGAATTAAGACCAGCTCACATATCACCTTCTCCGTTGCGCTTGCTGGCTTTATATTCAAGAAGGTGACACATTCACTGGGCGTCTGCTCTGTGCCGGGCAGGCGCAGCTGCAGATGCTGGGGATATGGTGGTGAACACGGCCGCAAGGGGCCTGCCCGAGGCCGACTCCTGGTGGGGAGAACAGAACCACAGGCAGGGCAGGTAGGGACAGGTGATACGAATGGACTAAAACTTGTCAAACTGTACACTTTAGGTGAATACATGTTATGTATGGGAATTGTCTCTCAACAAAGCTTTAAATGTTTTTCTGTGAGGGGAGTGTGCAGGGCAGGTGAGAGGAACAAAGGGCACTGGGCCAGAGAGAAAGTGGTGAGAAATGAGAGCTGGGAACAGCTCAGAGGAGGCCCTGATTGCCTTCTTCAAAGGAACATGTCATCTGCTGCTTTCCTGTGTAGAGGGGAGGTGAGGGAGAAGGGTAGAAGGAGGGAGACACTTTCGTCAGGAGGCCTCCGCCTTCATCTGCGCTGGATGATGCTGGCCAGGGGCAGAGACTTCCCTGGTCAGTTCCTCCGGGGAACGCACAGCTGCCCCCGTTACAAACTACACCTGGACTTGGTGGCTTAAAACAACAATTGAACTAGGTAGGTGGGGCCCAGCTAGGAGATCTACTGCTGCAGCCGGAGGCTCTGGGGTACAGCTCCACTCAAATATCTGCTTTGGGGGAGGGCTGCCCCAGCAGGGACCACTGGACACCTGGCCTTTCCCACGTGGCGGTCTCAGGGAGGGCTGAGGAGTTCTCACCTGGCAGCTCAGGGCAGCCCGAGAGAATGCTCCAGGAGACGAAGTAAAGCTGCCTAAGTCCTTTTTCTAAAAATTAAATAAGGAAAATGTACTGTGTGTGTGTTCAGGAATCTTAACAAATAGCCAAGTCATTATTCACCCAAAAATAAAAGCCCAGCAATGGATGAATGGGTGAACAAAATGTGGTCCATCCACACAGTGGAATATTACTCAGCCATAAACAGGAACGAGGCACTGACCCAGGCTACAACATGGATGCGCCTTATGGTAAATCAAAGAAGCCAGACACATAGGACCACATATTGTATGCTTCCATTTATACACAATGGTCAGAATAGGCAAATTTATAGAAACACAAAGTAGATTAGCGGCTGCTTAGGGCTGGGGTAGGGATAGGAAGGGGTGTGGAGCAATAGCTAAAGGTATGGGATTTCTCTTCGTGATGATGAAAATGTCCTAAACTTGACTGTAGTTTTGGTTGCACATGTCTGTGATTGTACAAAAAATCATGGAATTGTACACTTTAAATGGGTGAATTGTGTGTTATATCTCAATAAAACTGTTTAAAACATTACAGCGATAATTCACCCCATTCTCTGAGTTCTATGTGGTAGGTTGAGAGCCAGGATCTCCCTACTTGGGTTCTAAAATTGGGGACACCCTAGCCAATTTGGCTCAGTAGATAGAGCATCGGCCTGCAGACCGAAGGGTCCCGGGTTCAATTCCGGTCAAGAGCATGTACCTCGATTGCAGGCTCCTCCCTGGCCTGGGCCCTGGTTGGGGCGCATGCAGGAGGCAACCAATCAATGTGTTTCACATCAATATTTCTCTCTGTCTTTCCCTCTCTCTTCCACCATCTCTAAAAATCAATAGAAAAATATCCTCAGGTGAGGATTAAAAAACAAACACCTGACATTAAAATTGGGGATAAAAGGGTGAGAAAAAAGGCAGCATTTGTTTTGGGCCTACTGTGGGAGCAATTCTGTGTGTGCAGACCTCAGGGAGTCCTCCAGGGGCGCTCTAGAGCAGTGGTCCTCAAAAGGTGGTTCCAGAAATGGCCACTTAAGCATCACAGGGAACTTGGTAGACATGCAGTTTCGCAGGCCCCATCCCAGATCTGCTGAATCATCCCCCAGCCATGTGTGTTTGCACAAGCCGCCCTGGGGAGTCTCAGGCATGCTCCATGGAGAACCACTGCTCACTAGGGGGTTCTGTCTCCCTCCTCCATCCACGGGCGTTTCTGGGCTAGGAGTCTCTGCCAAACCGCTAACAGCTGTGCCGGGTTTGCACTGGCCAAAACCTGAGCCACAGGCTTCTCTCCGGCGAAGCACAACCCAGTCCAGGGGGAGCTGAAGCTTCCAGCCTGAAAAGGCTAGAGAAGGTCTTGGAGCAAATCTCTGCAGGGGCCACACACCTGCTGCTTCCCAGAGAGCGTGAAGCGTGTTGTGGACTTCCTGTTGACAGGGCAGGAAGCCCTGATGCATGACCCAGCCCTTTGAATGGTCTCCAGCGTCCGCTGGCGTGGCAACTTCATGCTCTGCTCAATGCAATCATTTCACCAGGCAAGCCACAATAGTGACTCATCCTCCCTGGAAGTCACGGCCCCACCCTTTCAGTCCTCTGAAGGTGCTAAAAATATGTCGTTCCTGCACGCAGTTCCGAACTCCTAAGTGCGCCGAAGCTGTGGGCCATTTTGGTTCCGGAATGAGATGAAGAGACCTGGATTCCAGTCCAATGTTTATAACTAATAGTCTCGACCAAGGCCTCACTCGGTGTCTCTCCTGTTTTCAGAATGGAGACCAGATCACGTTTCTGTGATGTGGAAAGAGCATGGGCTGTGGGCCAGGAACTTGGATTTTAGCCTGGCTTCTGCTGCATGCTACCTGGGCAAGGCACCTCACACCTTAAATCTGTTTCTTAAGCTGTGGAATGAGATGGTTAGAGATGATTGGTGTCCCTCAGAGTGTGACCTGCACAACCTGTGTCTCCTAAGCAGCTACCTAAAGGAGTTCTGGTCAGGAAAGGTTTGGGGGACCCTGGGGATGATGTCCTCCTCCCTGGAGGTTTACGTGAGGGTGCACGTTTGTATATTAGAACCTCTCAAAGTGCCATCAAAGATACCTGTCTACCTTTGGTTAAATTTATATTTCCCAAGCTTGTTTGCCCCTGGCCTCTCTCCCTTTCCTTCTATTAATAACTACAGAGACTGTATGAGACACAATACCATTTGGGAAATGGGAAGCTAAAAGATTTTAGGTCCCATCAACTCTGACAACTAAAGATTCAGTGATTGTCCCATAGCCCACAAGGAAGATGCCATGATGATATCAAAGAAGAGGATCAGTTGACTTTTTAGGATATATTCCCCATGGAGGACTGTGGCTTGATGTGGTTACTATGTGTTAAGGTCTGGTTTTCAAATTTGCAAATCAAGAATCTTGATTTGATTAATGTATCTGTGATGGTTAATTTCATGTGCCACTGTGTCCAGACATTTGGTCAAACATTACTCTGGGTGTTTCTTTAAAAAAAAATTTTTTTTTAATTGATTTCAGAGAGGAAGGGAGAGGGAGAAAGAGAGAGAAACATCAATGATGAGAGAGAATCATTGATCAGCTGCCTCCTGCACATCCCACACTGGGGATCAAGCCCACAACCTGGGCATGTGCCCTGACAGGGAATTGAACCAGGACCTCCTGGTTCCTAGGTCGACGCTCAACCACTGAGCCGTGCCAGCCAGGATACCTGGGGTGTTTCTATGAAAGTGTTTTTTGGATGAGATGAACATTTAAATGGGTGGCTTTTGAGTAAAGCAGATTGCCCTCTAACATGTGTGTGGGCCTCATCCAAACCAGTGAAAGCCTTAACAGAACAAATACTAAACTCCCCTGAGTAAGAGGAAAGTTACCAACAAATGGCCTTCAGACTTGAACCACATCAGCTCTTCCTGGGGTCTCCAGCCTGCTGACCCACCTGCAAATTTTGGGCTTGCCAGCCTTTATAATAACATGAGCCAATTCCTTAAAATCTCTCTCTCTCTCTCTCTCTCTCTCTCTCTCTCTCTCTCTCTCACACACACACACACACACACACACACACACGCACTATTGGTTCTGTTTCTGTAGAGAACCCTGACTAACAGGGCATCCACAAGAAAACAGACTCAAAGACTCTGCACATGAGCCAGACTTTGAAAGACAGCATTCAGGGGAACTCCTCCCAGGAGGCAGACTTTGGCTGATGCAGCTGGTCATCCACTTTAATGGAGAAAGAAAAGTAGGCTGAGATAAGAACGTGTATAGATTCATGGGCAGTGGCAACTGGCTTGACTGGTTGGTCAGAGACTTGGAAGAAAAAGACGACTGGGGACAAACAGGACTGGAGAGGAGGCATGTGGGTAGGTGTACACAAGTGGGACGGAGTGTGTAGATCTTTGTACCACATGTAATATTCTCTAAAGGGCATCCACAATGCAAGAGGCATTGAGCAACTGAGTAAGCAGGATGACGTTGCCAGTAGATGTCAGCCAGTCGTCCTTGGCCACCCCAGTGCTGGCACACGGGCACGTGAACAGAGTAGTCATGGTAGCAGGGACAGAGGCTGCACATGGGCTCCGCTCGCCAAGGCTCATCTAGCTGCTGCCACTGCCAGGGACATGGGCCAATGTTGAGTTCCAATTATGGCCCATTCACCAAGGAGACCCACCTACCACTTGGTGGCCAGTTGGTTACCTTATACCCCTTCCACCCTGGAAGGCTCAGCAATTCATCTTGGCTGGAATTGACAATGTTCCAGGTATAAGTTTGCCTTTTCCCTCCACAGGGTCAGACTATATATTCACCACATTGGTCTGCTCTCGGATTGGAATTTACACTGTCGGCTCCCCTGGGTCTCCAGCTTGTAGGTGGCAGATAGTGGGACTTCTCAGCCTCCATAATCACATGAGCCAGTTTCCTATAATAAATCATTGTATATTTATACCTATTGATATCCTATTGGTTCTGTTTATCTGGAGAACCCTGACTAATACAATGTGATAACTTGAACTGTAGAGAAGATCTTAGGCATGAAGATGTCCATTAATATTCTTAAGAATGAACATTCTCATTTCCTGAGCAGTAACTAAGTGCCAGGTACTGTCTTGCGTGTTTAATATGCATCATTGAACTAAATTCTCACCATTATGTTAATATATATATATATATATATATATATATATATATATATATAGCCTAGCCAGTGTGGCTCAATGGTTGAGCATCAGCCTATGAACCAGAAGGTTCAATTCCTGGTCAGGGCACAGGGCACATGCCCAGATTACGGGCTCGATCTCTAGTGTGGGGTGTGCAGGAGGCAGCGATCAATGATTCTCTCATCATTGATGTTTCTGGCTCTATCCTTCTCCCTTCCTCTCTGAAATCAATATATATATATTGATTCAGTTATCTACAAAGCCTTGGAGATTATACACCAAAAAGCCAGCAGTGTTTGTGTTTGTCGTTGAAGAGAAATGAGTTTTTTCTTCTTTGCTTTACCATATTGAGCTTGTATCACCTTTATGATTGGAAAGAATTAAAACAAACTGGATTTTTAAAAGTAAGATGGATCTTCACTCACCTGCCTCTGGCCCTTCATCCAATTTGTTTGAGATCATAGTACTATTGGGGGTAGCCCAAGACTGGTGGTGGGTGCCCCTCTCCCTCTCTTGGAAGGCTACTATCCTCAGAATCTTCCATCGAAGTTAAATCCAAAATTATTGTATAACTAATATATCAATCGTGCTAACAGCAGCAACATCATCTTATATGCAAATCACTTTCATTGCAGAGCACGCACAGCATAGTAATTACCTATCAAATGGCAATTACACTTTTATTATTTTTTAAACTTCCATTAAAAGAAAGCATCTTAAATTGGAAAGAAGTAATCCATGTCACAGGCCAGTTAGTCAGACACTGTTTGTCTGTTTGGAGGTCCCAGAATGATCGTCAGCACATTCACTCCTTATGAAACACTTACCATGTACCAGGCGTCGTGCAACGTGCTTTGCATTTGATGTCTCAATCTGTATCCTCACCGCTGTGCTGGAGGTTTGACTTGTTATCACAAGATTACAGATGAAGAAACAGACTGAGAAAAATTAAATCACTTGCTGAGCGGGCAAAGCCAGGATTCAAGCCTAGGAGCACTGAACTCTGAAGCCAGGAGATCTGGGTCACCATACTGCGCTGCTGGTGGAGACGTGTTCTTCAGCTCTGCTGTGATGTTCTCAAGGTGTGTTGGTGGAAATGAAGAGAAAGACAAGACATAAACTCCGTGCCTCCAGACAAGCCTGCCATTCTTTTAACTTGTGTTTATGCCATCACATTGAGCGCAGCCAGGGAGGTTGTGGGTGTAGTTAGATACCTCCTCCTGGACTGCCCCATCTACCCAGTCCAACAAATCAGAAGTATGGCATTAGGTTAACATGGCCTCTCTCTCACCTCTCACATCGGTTCTTTCAGTTCTTTCCCGTTAACTAGCTCCTCTGCAGCAGCCTATGCAGGATGGCTTCATTGGGAAGTCTATGAATTTTCTTTAGTTTCAGGCATGACCATATCCGGGAGCCTGAAAATTGTCTCCAGCTTGGGATTCAGTTACACTGTAACTGTAACTGGTTCTCAACCTTCCTAATACCAGGACCCGTCAATACAGTTCCTCATGTTGTGGTGACCCCCAATTTCATTGTTACAAGTTGAACATAATTAAAGCATAGTGATTAATCACAAAAACAATATGTAATTATATATGTGTTTTCTGATGGTCTTAGCCGACCCCTGTGAAAGGGTCGCGACCCACAGGTTGAGAGCCTCTGAGTTACAGGTTCTTAACTTGTGACGTCCTCCTGTCTCTTTGTGCTCCTCAGCCTCACCGCCTTCCCACCTCACCGCCTTCCCACCTCACCTCCACTGGTTTCCATGCCAATGCATGTTATTGGGGACACCAAATGGCCTTTGATGTCACCTCAGACTATTACAGCCTTGTCTTCAAGTCTGCCCAACAGTCATCTGACTCTCAAAGGCACTGGGAGACCCCGAGGGGATGTTAGGAGGAAACCAAGGCTTCCAGCGCTGGACTTAACCCAGGTTCACCTGCGGCTGAGTCATGGGTTATTTTTTTTCTTCAAAAATCTCTTGATTTTTGTTATGTTAACGTAAAAACATTCAAACCTGTAAAGAATTTTTGTGAGTTTATTTGAGCCAAACTGTCAGCAATTGCCAGGAAGCAGTATCTCAACAGATTGGGATAATGCTCCAGAGAATGGCAGTTTTTCATCTATTTTTATACATTGCAATCAAAGAGGGGACGTAGGTGGGTTACATGAAATCCATTGGTCATAGATTAGAGAGGCGGGAGAAAGCAAAGCTGGGGAGGGGGCGGGGGCAGGGACCTCTGGGATTGGATAAAAAGTAAAACGATAGACACGTACTTAGGTGAGTGCAGGATAGTTAACAGTCAACAATTAACATGATAACAATAACAATGAAGGAATTTGTGGTATCTGTCCTGGTACCCAGGTACATTAGATTGTGTCCCAAGGGATCTGGAAAAAGAGAAGTTACAAGTTACCCAGACTTTTCAAGGGTATGCTATCATAGATGCAAAAAGACAGGTAGGCTCAGTTATAAAGGTTGACCTTGTCAGTGAAGATACCGGCCTAGGAGGTGACTACCCACCATAATTGCTTTTAGTTAAAGTTTAATTTCAGACCATCCTTTGTGGTTACTTTAGGTCTCTGAGTTTGCGAGACTGCCATGCAGGCCTCCCTGAACTTGTCAGGTTAGCATGTGGTCCCTTTCATTCACAGTTATAATAATCAATCTTGCCTTTCGAGGAGCAAGATACTTGTTTTTGTAGGCTAGATGTGATTGAAAGAATGCTTCCCTTCCCTCCCTCCCTCCCCCCAGCTGTCTGTGTGGCAGAAAAGAAAAACCTACATTAAGTGAAAATCAATGAAAAATAAGAATTTCTTGGATGAATGGGAAAGAGAAGGGTTTGGAGGGGTGACTAGATCAAGAAAAATGAAAGGGCATTAAGTAGCGATGTCGCCACTTTAACTCATTAATTATGTGAATGCATTGTGGTTAATGGATCATTTTACGTGGTTTAAATTGCTGTCACATTCATCATCCCAGTTGGTCTCTTTATCTCCCCTATGAGGCGGGCAGGACGCATTGGATTCTCCTAACTATATAGGAACTGAGTGACAGAAAATCAGTGCATCTTCCAAGGTCTTAGACTGACACAGAAGCAGAATTAAGAATGCAATTAAGACCCCTGGTACTTCTCAAACTGCCAGTTACGGAAACAGTTCCGGGAATGTAAAGCACAGCATGGGGAATACAGTCAATTATCCTATATAACAAAGAAGTAATATGAAAATTAATGCTCACACCCTCACAAGATGGCTGCCTACAACCAGGCTGGCAAGGGGGTTAGTGGGGGACGACCAAACGACTGAACAAGCAGGCTGTGAGAGGTGACCAGGCCGGCAGGGGAGGGCAGTTGGGGGCGACCAGGCCAGTGGGGGCCAGTTAGGGGTGACCAGGCTGGCAGAGGGGGGCAGTTGGGGGTGACCAGGCTAGCAGGGAGTGCAGTAAGAGGCAACCAGGCCGGTGGGGGGGGGGGTTGGGGGTGACCAGGCTAGCAGGGAGTGCAGTAAGAGGCAACCAGGCCGGTGGGGAGGGGTGCAGTGTGGGGCGATCAGGCCAGCACACAGAGGCAAATGAGGGGGCGATCATGCTTTCAGGGGGGCAGTTAGGGGTGACCAGGCAGGCAGGTGAGCGATTAGGAGCCAGCGGTCCAGGATTGTGAGAGGGATGTCTGACTGCCAGTTTAGGCCCAATCCTGGGGATCAGGCCTAAACTGGCAGTCAGACATCCCCTGTGGTGTCCCAGATTGGAGAGGGTGCAGGCTGGGCTGAGGGGACCATCCCCGTGCACGAATTTTGTGCACCAGGCCTCTAGTATTGTAATAATTGTGCATGGTGTCAGATGGGTACTAGACTTATGAGGGTGATTACTTCACGATGTATATAAATGTCTAATCACTACGTTGTACACCTGAAACTAATATAATATTGAAGGCCAACTGTAATTTAAAAATGAATGTCTAAAAATGTTTTTAAAAAGACCGATGGTACTTCTTACACTTTCTTTACTCCCTTTCTTTAGCAATTTTTCCCCTGGCCAAGGTCGTGTTAACATAAAAAAACATTCAAACCTGTAAAGAATTTTTGTGAGTTTATTTGAGCCAAACTGTCGACAATTGCCAGGAAGCAATATCTCAACGGATTGGAATAGTGCTCCGGAGAATGGCAGTTTCTCATCTATTTTATACATTGCCATCAAAGAGGGGGCATAGGAGGGTTACATGAAATCCACTGGTGATAGATTAGAGACGCGGGAGAAGGCAAAACCCGGAAACCTCTGGGATTGGATAAGAAATAAAATGATGGACACATACTTAGATGGGTGCAGGAACAATTAACATGATAACAGTGAAGGAATTTGTGGTATCTGTCCTGTCTCCCAGGCACATTGCCCCAAGGGATCTGGAAAAGGGGAAATTACAAGTTACTGAGACATTTCAAGGATATGTTATCAGAGATGCAAAAAAGACAGATAGGCTCAGTTAAAGGTTGACCTTATCAGTGAAGATACCAGCCTAGGAGGTGACTACCCACCATAATTGCTTTTAGTTAAAGTTTAATTTCAGACCATCCTTTGTGGTTACTTTAGGTCTCTGAGTTTGCAAGACTGCCATGCTGGCCTCCCCTGACCTAGTCAGGTTAGCATGTGGCCCCTTCCGTCCACAGTCCTTTTAGATGTGGTGTCTGCAAGCTGGTATGCTGTCTGGGGACAGTGCTAGACCTGGGGAAGGACAGAGACAAGGAAATAGTGCAATGTATAGGAGAGGTACTGCATTATACAGATACTTGCCTTAAGAAGAGACTTCGCCTATTGAGTTCTGTCACCAAAAATTAAAAAAAAAAAAGAGCAAGAAAAGGAGAAGAAATAAAAGGGTGAGCAATCCCACCCCACAAGCCGTTCAGCGAGAGGCTGGATCTCAGTGAGCGTGAGGTGAGAGGCAGCAATCTGCCTCCCCTCCTCCCTCTGCTCCCTTCCCTCCCAGGGGCAGATGGTTGGGCTGAGTTTGAAGTTGATGTTCATCAATGAACAGATTTCAGATAGCAAGCCCTGCAGAACAAGCCATAATTAGGGGCTCAAGTGGACAACCTGAGATTTGATTTGGCTCTGGATGAGAAACCCTCTGTGTTGTTTTTATTGTGTGACACAGAGACAGAGCCACACAGGGAAGAAGTCCACGTGACAGTGGAGGCAGAGATGAGAGTGATGAAGTTGCAGCCGAGAAACCCCATGGATTGCCAGTAACATCAGAAGCTGGAGAGAGGCATGGGATGGGTTCTCCCTCAGAGCTTCCAGAAGGGCCGGCACCTTGATTTCAGACCTTTGGCCTCGAGAACTGTGAGACAATAAATGTCTATTGTCTTAAGCCCCCAGTTTGTGGTCATTTGTTCATTTTAAATCACATAGAACAGCGGTTCTCAACCTGTGGGTCGAGACCCCTTTCACAGGGGTCGCTTAAGACCATCGGAAAACACATATATAATTACATATTGTTTTTGTGATTAATCACTATGCTTACATATTGTTTTTGTGATTAATCACTATGCTTTAATTATGTTCAATATGTAACAATGAAATTGGGGGTCACCACAACACGAGGAACTATATTAAAGGGTCGCAGCATTAGGAAGGTTGAGAACCACTGCTTTATGCTATCAGAGTTCCAGAAAAGAATTTTCCAGGTAGGATCGGCCTAATTGAAATATCCTGTCCCTTGGGGCCAGGAATTAACGCCTGCTTATCGGATCATGTGCCATTGATTCAGATGGTGAAATATGGATCCCTTCTGACAAAGATACTCATCAAGACTTAGCTCAAATATTACCTGTTTGGGGAAATCTTACACCTTCCCTGGGATATAATAAATACTCTCTTACCATTTGTTGAAAATGGTAATAAAACTCTGTTATCATTTGGCAGGCACAATATTCCATGTGCTAGCCCCATAACTTCATTTCCTCCTGGCAACATGCTTGCAAAGTAGGTGGTATTAACCCCTGTATTAATTTCCTATGGCTGCTGTAACAACAAGCACAAATTTCCTGGCTAAAACCAAGGCAAATTATTTACTTTACAGACTTGTAGGCTCCAAGATCATTATATTCCTTCGGGAAGCTCTAGGAGAAAATCTGTTTCATTGCCTTTTCTAGCTTCTGGAGGCTGCCTGCATTCCTTGGCTCATGCCCCTCCCTCCATCTTCAAAGCCAGCAGCAGAGCATTTTCATCTTTCTCTCTCTCTCTTCAACACCTACCCCTCTCTCTCCATCTCCTACCTCTCCCTCTCCTCCTCCCACTCCATCTTTCCTTTTTCCTCTTTCTCCCTTCTGCTGTCACAAATCATTTCTCTCCTTGTATTGAAATTATGTGTTAATATCTCTGTGAGTGATTTAAAAGTTTGAACTGTGTCTTATTTATTGTAATTTGTATTCTTTGTTCAAGTGCCATTTTGACAAAAATCAGATACAAACTATCAGAAGTCACTGGTTTTCAGATCTCTTCCAGTGTTTATCCATGTACAAACATAATGTTTCTGGGGTTGTAACCACAACATGGATACAATATTATATTCCATCTCCCCAGCTTTTTGTTATAAAAATTTCAAACATACAGCAAAGTTGATAGTACCACTTAGATTCAACAATTGTTAACACTTTGCATCATTTGCTTTCTCTCTATGTATATTTGTGTTTACATGATTTTTTTTGTTGAGCCATTAAAAATAATAACTCATAGGTACTATGACATTCACCCCTAAATTCTTCAGATGCATAGCCTAACAATGAGAACATTCTCTTACATGAACACAATATACTTATTACACTATGAAAATTACCAATAATTCACTAAAATTATCTATATCCAAGCCATATTCAAATTTCTACAATTGTCAAAAAAATATTTACTAGCTAAAAAAACAAAACAAAAACAAAAACAAAATAACAGAGCCCATTCAAGATTCACACACTGCATTTGATTTTTTTAAAAATTGATTTTAGAGAAAAACATCGATTTGTTGTTCCACTCATTTATGCATTCATTGGCTGATTCATGTATGTGCCCTGATGGGGGATTAAACTCACAACGTTGGCATATCAGGACAATGCTCTAACCAATTGATCTATGCAGCCAGGGCTCACACATCATTTTATTTGATTATGTTTTTTTCTGCTCTTTATGTCAGAACAGTCTCTCTCCTGACATATTTTTCATGGCATCCCATTTTTTTAAAAAGACCAGCTACATGCCTTATGGAATGTAGGTCTCGATCTGTTGATCTCGCAGCACTGGGTCTGGCAGTAGTAGACTCTATACATGTTTGTTGCTAGTGGTTATGAATAACAATCACAGGAGCTAATTTTCATTGAGGGCTGGCTCTTTTAGCCAGTGTACGCACACTCATCTAATTTGATCCTCGAAGAAATCTTATATTTTATTAGTCTCATTCATAGAGGAGGAAACCAAAGGCTTAGGAAAGAGAAGTGGCTTGCCTGACCTCGCTCGGCTAGAAAAGGGGCCAAAGCAGATGGTAAACCGCCTAGTCAGAAAGGGGGCTCACCATTGCTTGAACTAATGACCCCAAAGCTGGGCTGCCTGGATACACCTACAGCGGTATGTGTGCAATGGGTAGCACCGAGTGTGCTTCCTCTTTGCCAGGCCTCAAGGGCGTTTGCTTGTTTGCTTTTCAGTATCCTCCAATAGTCAAGTAAAAGGCATGACAGAGTAGACTGTCAGGATCTGTGGAATGAATGAAAAGTGAGTAAGTGAATGAATGGACGGAAACGTGATCTCCATACACCAGAGGACTCCTCTGGGTCTTCAGCGCTCACTCCGGAGACCCTGGCCCAGGAAGACTCTGGGGCTGGGGTTGCGGCTCCCGAGCACCGGACGTCCCGAGTCCCGCCCATCAATTACCTCGACAGCCTCCCACCAGGTGAGAAGCCGGGACCACTCTGGTGCTTTGGTGTTTTTACTCCCTCGCCTGCGCTTTCCCCCTCCGGCCCTCCACCGGGGCTCCCGTGGCTGCCGTTCAGCTCCAGGAAGAGCCGCATCCGCCCCACAGGCGCGGGCTCAGAGTCCACCCCGGGCCAGCTCCCGCCGCGCACGCCCACCGGTCCGCCGTGCAGGCATAAAACACAACCGGCGCGCCCGGCACCCCCGCGCTCCGTGGGGGGGCGGGAAGAAACATGCGCCGACGGCCCATCCTATGTGTCTTATGTGCCGTCGAGAAAATGGCCCTTCTGGATAATCACCGTGTGGGGTCGGGACAACGAAAAGGCTCTTGGAAACGGTCCCCCATGACCTCGCAGAAGGAGAAAGCTGTCCGCTCGCTCC
>NW_005871083.1:1564629-1569805 GCF_000147115.1 Myotis lucifugus | reverse complement strand
CCCGGGCGAAGCCCGCACCCTTTCCCGACCAAGCTTTTGGAGTGTGGGAGGCCCCGGGACACGCTCCTTGGACTAGGCCCCGAGCCTCCCGCAGTCATCGTGCCTCGGCCGCTCGCTGCCGCGGTCCGCCCCGCGCCGGAGCCCGCCGTCCCCCGCGCGTAGGGAGCCGCGGGAAGGGGGCGCACGGGCCCGCTGGAAGAGGGCGGGGAGGGGGGCGCGAAGGGGTTAAACCTCCCTGGCTGGACCGCGCCGACTGGGGAAATGGGGCCCTTGTCACCCGGAGAGGCAGCCTGGGGGCTTCGGCAGGCCCATTGGGGGGCAGAGCTCCAAGCACTCCCGTAGCCTTTCTTCCCTGAGCAGATTTGGGGGTGCCCTGTTTCTCCCCCGTCTCCAATGGTTGCTTTCTCAGCTCGATTGACCCCACGGGGGGGCTTGGCTTGCTGGGTTACTCGTTTGTAGATTCAGGTCATTAAGGGAGCATCCTTAGGTTACTGTTGCAAAGAAAACTAAAAATAAGTCGCCAGGACTGTACTTTTACTCGCGAGTGACATCTTTTGCACGAATCCATGTCAGCCTGCCTGACACTATGCACCCTGTCACAACAGTATCTAAAGTTAGGGGATGTTTATAATAATCCCATAGAGGAAAGAAAGTAAAATGCACCTTTCGATTTTAGGGAGATGTATGTGTAGAGTTGAGTTCGAGTCACACCTCCCCTCCCCATGACCCAAACCGGTTAGGGCAATGACAGATACTCTGTATAAAAAATCGACATGTGTTATTATTTGTCAAGTTTGCTGTAGACTGCTGATTTGTTAACATCGAATCCCTAGAAGTTATTGCACTTTTATGCCGCCTCAATGTGCTTTTGTATTAAAATATGGGGGAATGAAACAAAGTAGCTATTCGGTAAACTGGTGGCCGGTAAATTCTAACTGACCCTTTTAAAGTATTGGTTTTTGTTGCCTTTTTGGAAATGAAGTCGATTTTAATAACTGTTGCAATTAATGCGTGTTGTGGAACTTAAAACGTGAAAACCTTTTGAAAAATAAATATACAGCCCTAACCGGTTTGGCTCAATGGAGAGAGCGTAGGCCTGCGGACTGAAGGGTCCCAGGTTCGATTCCGGTCAAGGGCATGTGTCTTGATTGTGGGCCCGTCCCCAGTAGGGGGTGTGCAGGAGCCAGCTGATCGATGTTTCTCATCGATGTTTCTAACTCTCTATCCCTCTCCCGTCCTCTCTGTAAAAAATGAATAAAATATATTTAAAAAAATAAAAATTAAATCTACAGAGAGTTGCAATTTCGTTAGATTATTGGTACTGTAGTTAGTTTGCACTAGAAGTTTCTCCTTTAAACTTTTTGTTCACGTGTACATCTACTCTTTAGTATTTAGTATCGTACTTTGTACAAAAAAGGGACTTAGTAGTTGGACAATTTTTACAAATGTGTAATTAAAAGATTTTAAGAGATTTGGTATTTGCTTTTTTCTCAACTTAAAATATGCATGTAAATAGCTTACTATAGTAAGTATGGACAGGTTCAAGGGTTATTGTGAACTGATGTGTAATAGAACATTCATGGTGTCGGCCGGTGTGGCTCAGTTGGTTGGGTGTCGTTGAGCACCCAAAAGTTGCCGTGTTTCGATTCCTGGTTAGGGCGATGGATGTTTCTCTGTCATCTATGTTACTATCTCTCCCTCTCCCTCTCCCTTTCTGTCTCTGAAATCAATAAAACAAAACTATATTTTAAAGAAAGAATATTCATAGTGATTTTGAAATGAAAAAAGCATGTTCAGGCACAATTCACTTCCATTATTATAGGCACTAATCACAATGCAAAATTGAAATGTTAATTAGCAGTGATAATATGTGAACCTAATTGTAATTTTGTTTTCATTCATTGTTCTAGTACTGTATTTATGTTTTATACAACAATATGGCCTATATACATCTTTATAAAATTGGAGTGGCAAAAGTTAGCTGAACATAAATGCTAGCAGCACTTTGGGGTTATTCTTTTAAAGTATGGTTTAAATGATATTAAGTTCTAGCATGGAGAGTTTAGCAAAGGAAATCGTATGATTTCTCTCTTTTAAAGTACAGTAATGAAAACAAGAAATGAAGTTATAGGTGACGAGATTTAATTATTGGATCCTGCTTGAGTCAGGTTGAGCATTTTAATAAATTTTACTCAGTTACCTGCTGTCCTAAAGGTCCTTCAGCCTTAAAGGCCTTTCATTCATTAATTCAACAAACATTGATTGAACGCTTACCCTGAGCTAAGCACTATGATATGCATATTGCTTGTTTACTATTGGGAATAACAACCACAAATTAACAGTAAGGGTGCTGTTTATTTTATCTTTAAAAAATATTTTTATTGATTTCAGAGAGGGAAGGAGTGGGAGAGAGAGATAGAAACATCAGTGGTGTGAAAGAATCATTGATTGGCTGCCTCCTGCATGCCCCACCACTGGGGATGGAGCCCACAACCCTGGCATGTGCCCTGACTGGGAATTGAACCTCCTGGTTCATAGGTCGATACTCAACCTTTGAGCCACACCGGCAGGGAGTAAGGGTCCTGTTTTAAAATTGGATTAAGGTTACAGTTTTAAAACTTTATATATATTTTGTCTTATTTTCATTCTGTTGATCGAATTCTGTTTCCTGAGTTGACATGAAACAGTCCAAAACTTGGAAACATTTCTAATCCCAATAGCTTTCTCTCTATATATATTTTTAGCTTTCAGTATTTTCACAAATACAAGTGATGAACTTTGACAATTGAAATATAAGTACCTCTCTAATTCATGAATATTTGTTGTCCAGAGGGAACTGATTAAATTATTTGGGATAATTAATTTGAACAGATTAGTTCTGCCTTAAACCAGAACAAATTTTTGTGATCATTGAAGTCATTTATAATGACATCCCTACAATAATGCGTCCTATACCCTATTAGATATCATGCGGCTACTGCTGTCCTGGTCATCTGCAGCAGGCTCACCTCAGTCTTTTCATTGCCTTGAAATAGTGGGGCCCCCACATTTTACACTATGGAATATTTTGGATCCAATTTTACAGCATATGGCAGAGTGTTACTACAGGGTGTCCCCCCAAAAATGTGTACACTTTGAATGATTATAAAGTCAGTGTTTATTAACATATAGTTCATTTTCAAAATTTAAAAGAATCTATAGAAGTAAGTGTGTGTACATTTTTTTGGGACACCCTATATATTGGTGAATATCTTTATATCTGACAACTGTATTAATAATTCTCGAAATGCATTTTTATTGGAGTCTTACATAGGAGCAACTAAAGTATATAAAATTATTTATATACAGGATACTTGGAGATACCTTTTTTCCTTTGCATACTGGCAGCATAATATTGATTGAAACATATCCTGACTAGTTATGCTGTTTAAAGTTTGTGAGTTGATGGTTGTTGCCTCATTGGTTTCCACAGAACAGCAGGCAGATGAATTGTATCCAGGGCCTCGCCCTCATGCTCTGGAGCCCATATTGTTGGGACCAGAGTGTACTGAAATTATAGTGAATAATAAATAAGTGGATCTGCCTCGTTTTGAACTCCTCTAGAGCAAAAGTTAGGATATATATTCCAGAGATTTTTTAAAAAAATGTGGAACTGGCATGATTTAATAGTGTTCACATAGGAAAACTTAAAGGAGAAAATGATTACAAAGCTTAATGGTTATTTACTGCCAAGCCTAGTGACACATTTACTTTGTGCTTTCTTTGCTCAGAAGAGAGTATTCAAGTACTTGAGAAAAGTTGTATCTCTTTACTTGAAGTAGTTACATCAAGGTTATTTTTGTTTGTTTTAGCGTTTTTTGCAGATTTCAGACATGTAAGTACTTGCTAGTGGATCTGGTTTTTCAAGTGGCACATTAAAGGTGGTTGCTGAGGACATTTCTTTCTAATATGCCAAGTATGAAAAATAGGAAGAGTTTGCTTTTGAATTGGTAATTAGACTATTATATTTCTATTAACTGCTGCACATACAAAAATCACTGTGGTACCAAACAGATAAATCTATTTGCAATGGAATTTACTGGCCTTAGGCCATTGGATTACTGTCATTTGTCACTTTAGTGCTACTTCAGCAGTGTAGATGTTACATGTGCTTAGACTGCAATTTTCCTGTTTATTGAACTGCTCTCCCCAAAAGTCTTTCTATGCCCATTTCTGTCCATTGGCTGGATTAAGAATTTCTGTAGGTATACTGGTAATAAAGGTAGCCCAAGGGGTATGTTCATAGTATTTGTTTCAAGATTCAAACATTGTAGAATCTATCATAAACCTAGATGTGGAGGCTTCAGAATGTAGACTTTTCACGAGCTGGCTACTTTCTATTTGAAGGCTCCTCGGCCATACCCCATTTTCAGTAGAAGACCTGAGAAACCAGAAGCTGTCAGCCAGTTAACTCCATTCTGCCCTCTGTCTTGAAGCATGCCATGCTGCAGTTGTCCTCTCCTGTGAATAGGGTAGGTGAGGTATTGAGGTAGAAGTGTGGTTTGGGACTGAGAGAGAGAGGGGCAGTGCGGAGAACTAAAGCATGTATAGTGTTAGCCCAGTGCCTGCCACCAAGTGTCTACACTCTCATGATGACTAGTCTGATTTTCTGGCCCATCCCACTTTGTCTCTGCAGCTTTATTGGTTACCATTCTTTAGATCAATTCTCAATTTATTTTTCTGCTATCAGCTCAAGGGCCACTTCCTAAGCCTGCACTCTCTTACTCAAGTATTAGAAATGTGTTAGAAACGAAAGTGCATCCTAATAGACAGGCTGGGGTCCCCACTATTCTGTCTTCTTGATATTACATTTAGTCCCCGCCTTCCCCCCATATTTGATGGTGGTGGATTTTTGTTTCCCCTTTAGTCTTTATGAAGAAACTAGAGGCCCAGTGCACAAATTTGTGCATGGGTGGGGTCCGGCAGCCCCAGCCCCAACTGGGCGGATCGGGGCTGGGCCTGTTGAGAGGGGATGCAGGAGGTCAGGGCCCTCAGGCTGCAGCGAGGGGCCCTGGGAGGTTGGCCGGCCAGCCCCACCGCTGATTGATGTAGGGGGAGGTTGGGGGTGGAGCTGGCTGGGGGGAAGGGCCATGGGTCGATGGTGTGGTGGGGCCCATCGGGGGCGGGGACGGGGGGG
>NW_005871083.1:1563727-1564529 GCF_000147115.1 Myotis lucifugus | reverse complement strand
CAAAAAACACAAATTAAGACTGCACCTGTTGCCTGGCCAGAGTGGCTCAGTTGTTGTTCTGTGCACCTAAAGGTTTCTGGTTCAATTGCTGTCAGGGCACATTCCTGGGTTGCAGGTTCAATCCCTAGTTGGGGCACTTCCGGAAAGTCACCATTGTCACTCTCTCATATTGATGTTTCTCTCTGTCTCTCTCTCTAAACCAGCGGTCACCAACCAGTAGTCTGTGAGGTCCAAAAGTTTGGTGACCACTGGTTTAAGGAAACCTTTGGAGCAGTGGTCGACAACCGGTGGTCCGCGAGGTCTGAAAGGTTGGCGACCGCTGCTCTAAACATATCCTCAGGTAAGGATGAAAAATAATGAAAATAAAGTATGTCTTAAAAAAAAAAAGACTTGCCGAAACCGGTTTGGCTCAGTGGATAGAGCGTCGGCTGCGGACTGAAGGGTCCCAGGTTCGATTCTGGTCAAGGGCATGTACCTTGGTTGCGGGCACATCCCCAGTAGGAGGTGTGCAGGAGGCGGCTGATCGATGTTTCTCTCTCATCGATGTTTCTAACTCTCTATCCCTCTCCCTTCCTCTCTGTAAAAAATCAATAAAATATATTAAAAAAAAAAAGACTGCCTTTGTTGTTGTGGATGGGAGTCCCATGAGTATTATAGTCCCCGACCCCCACCTGAGCTATATAGTCCTTAGCTGAGATCCACTGATTGCACTGCAAGTGGTGGGGATAGCTTTTTGGACCATCTTCTCAACTTTAGTCTTCTCACTGTTGACAAAAATAGAAGTTTACCATTGTGAATATGT
>NW_005871083.1:1561701-1562935 GCF_000147115.1 Myotis lucifugus | reverse complement strand
ACTCATTAAAATGTATACTCCCTATTCTTTCTGAAAATACCAAATTATTTTAATTTTATTTTTATTTTTATTGATTTCAGAGAGGAAGAGAAAGGGATAGAGATAGAAACATCATTATTGAGAGAATCATTGATTGCCTGCCTCCTACATGCCCCCTACTGGGGATCTAGTCTATAACCGGGGCATATGCCCTGACTGGGAATGAATGACCTGGTTCATGGGTTGAAGCTCAACCACTGAGCCATGCTGACTGAGCCAGTCTTTTTCTTTTTGATAAGAGATGTGGAAGGTTTGGAGGAATAGAAGAGAATTTGAAAATGACATTTAATTCTCGAGTTTGGGGAGATGCTTTCCCAATGTGGTGAACACACACACACACACACACACACACAATTTCTCTTAAATATTGATATTTAAGTAGAAATTCCCATTAAAGGGCTGCCAAGATATGTACATTTATTTGAGACCTGGGGTTGACCTTCTGGGTTGATCTGATAATTGGACAAAGAAGAACATGTTTATTATAAAACACTAAGCATTCAGTAATTGACATGTCGAGAATGTTGTGCAATGTATAAACTGCATGGTTTATAAAGTGCCATGGCTGGTTTGATCCTTGCAGCAACTATGTAACATATTGTTATTACCATTTTACACAAGTAAAGTGAGACTCAGGGAGGCTGTGACATGGCTTTTAAGTGAGTAATCAGGGACTTAAAAGCAGGCCTTTGAACTTCTAAATTCTTTGCCTGTTTTACTTTATCAAGTTGTTTTTCTAGAAGAGATTGATAAAAGGATAACATTTCATATTATGACTTACCATAGTAATTCCTCAATGAAAATTTATGATGGACAAATGAATGAAATAAAGATTTAGCCCTAGCTGGTTTGGCTCAGTGGACAGAGTGTTGGCCTATGGACTGAAAGGTCCCAGGATTGATTCCAGTCAAGGGCACGTGCCCGGGTTGTTGGCTCGATCCCCAGTAGGGGGCGTGCAGGAGGCAGCCAATCAATGATTCTCTCTCGTCATTGATATTTCTATCTCTCTTTCTTTCTCCCTTCCTCCCTGAAATCAATAAAAATATATTAAGAAATATTTAAATGTTTAAAGATGGAATATGTTACTATTACTGTTACTAATCCTTACTAATAAAACCCTAAGTGGTGTCATGCCATGATGCCCTCACGCCATCACAAGATGACTGTGTGCACAGTCCTCCGACTCCATGAGTGA
>NW_005871083.1:1557946-1560387 GCF_000147115.1 Myotis lucifugus | reverse complement strand
GGTAGGTAGTTCCATTCTTTGTTAGCATTGCTGATTAAGATGATTGCACAGGGGACTTGTGGGTTGTCAGGGCTATCACTCTTTGGGCTTTCCTCTAGGTCTGGGAATGTATTCTCTGTTCACCTCAGCACCTCAGGCATCTCAAACCCCCAAACTTCAAGGAGAAAAATATAGGGCATTCTGTTGGGGACATGTGAGGCAGATTAATGTCAGGAAAATAGCCCTTGAGTGTCATCAGTGATAATTGGGCAGAGTCTTTAGGGAAAGTCATTTGGGGACATGATTCACTTTACTTTTTTGGGGGAGGTACCTTTAAAAATAAGCTTTTTTTTTTTCTTTTAATGCTCTTAGAAAATAAGAAAGCATGAAAAACGTATCACCCATTATATCCCACGACTCTGAGATAACTACTGTTAATACAAACAGGTGTGGGGAAAAAGTAGGTTTACAGTTCATATGGAAAAAGTCATGCAGGTTATGATTATTACAGTAGCTTTATTAACTCAAAAGAATGTCACAATAATAAAAGTAATACAATAATTAATAAATGAATAATACAAGAGTAAACTGTTTCATTACTCACAACTGTAAACCTCCTTTTGTCCACCCTGTATTTTGAAATGCTTTCCTTGGATACTTTTTGTAGTAAATTTTAGACATATAATAGTATTTAAGTTATGATCCTTGGTCATGTTCTTCTCCCAAAATAATCACCTGGCACTGTGATCATCATCCAGACATGCTAATTAGGGGTCCCTGTGACCAGGCCCCAAATCTGTGTTTTGGGTGACTTCTGCATGTTATCTTAGCCACACTCAAGTTTCAGGGACTCCATATGGTTTTTGTTGTTGTTGTTGAGGTATTTTTCCATTGATTTTTAGAGAGGCAGGATGGAGGAGAGAGAGACAGAAAGAGAGAGACAGACAGACACATCAATCAGTTACCTCAAGCATGCACCCCAACTGGGGTCAGGGATCGCACCTACAACCCAGGTACATGACTTTGACTGAAAATCAAACCGGTGACCCTTTGGTGCAAGGGCCGACGCTCTAACCACTTAGGAACACCCGGCTAGGGCTCCATATGGTTTTTGTGTACATCTTTTTTCCACTTAATCTGTTGACCACTTTTTCATGAATGGGATTAACTAAATCATATTTTGAACAAAAATTGGTTAATTTCTCCAATCTAGGCTAGGTGTGAACAACAACCAAAAATATAGGTTGTGCCGAAACCGGTTTGGCTCAGTGGATAGAGCGTCGGCCTGCGGACTGAAGGGTCCCAGGTTCGATTCCGGTCAAGGGCATGTACCTGGGTTGCGGGCACATCCCCAGTGGGAGATGTGCAGGAGGCAGCTGATCGATGTTTCTCTCCCATCAATGTTTCTAACTATCTATCCCTCTCCCTTCCTCTCTGTAAAAAAATCAATAAAATATATTTAAAAAAAATAAAAAAAATACAGGTTGTAACACTCTGGGAGGTGACATTATCTAATTTTAGCATTGAGTGGTATGAATTGTGGAAATAGAAACAGCTGAAAAACCTGAAAGTTTTGAAGATCCACCACATTGGATCTTCACAATGAGATTTCAGTTTTGTTGAAGTTCATTAACTGATTAATTCCTTCTCATTAAACATTTTTTCAGCTCTTGCTGTATGCTGGAGTGTTTGTTGGGGTTTGTAAGTTGTAAAACAATTACAAAAAAATAACGTAAGTGTGAAAATGTTCCCCAAAGCTACAGATGCTTTGCAGATGACTGCTGTGCTCCATATCATGAAACACTCTGAGAGGTGACAGTATGGGAGCAGCACAGACTCCACCACAGCTCAGTTTAACTGTGACTGGCCGATGTCCCAGAGAGTCGGAACTCACTTTCTAATTCACTCTGAAGACGGGTTGGGGTCAAAATCTCTTTGAGGATGTGTGTACACAGCCAGCCAGTTTGCCTTCAGAAGTTCTTGCTGCTTTATTTGGTTACTGGTCATGGATTTATCAGTTTAAGAAATTTTTGCTTCCAGTTTTTCACAAACTGGTGCTAAAAAAATAATTGCTCTTGGTTCTTTTTTAAAAAAAATATTTTTACTGATTTCAGAGAGGGAGAGGGAGAAAGATAGAAATAGCATCTATGATGAGGGAATCATTGATTGGCTGCCTCCTGCACGCCCCGCTACTGGGGATCAAGCCTGCAACTCAAGTATGTGCCCTGACTGGGAATTGAACTGTGACCCCCTGGTTCATAGGTCCATGCTCAACCACTGAACCATGCTGGCTGGGCTGCTCTTGGTTCTTATAGAACTCTTGGCTTTTCCATGCAACAACTACACTGTGAGGTAAGTGCCAGGAGCATAAACTTTATTTTTCATCTGTGACTAGAGTTCTGTTTAGTGAGAAAGGTAAGAGAAAAAAAAATCTTAATATGCTCTTCAGTTTTGGCTGGAAG
>NW_005871083.1:1554871-1557846 GCF_000147115.1 Myotis lucifugus | reverse complement strand
CCAACCCAGGACCCTTCCAGTACACAGGCCAATGCTCTAACCCACTGAGCCCACCCAGTTAGGGCCTGAATTAGATTTTGAGCAGCCTTAGCTGTGGGCGAGCTGAGCGGCCCCTGGGTTACTATCTTCTCTTCCTGTGGCTTGGCCTTCCCCCTCCCTAAGGCCTCTCTCTCTCTCGCTCTCTCTTTTTTTAAATGTATATTTAGTGATTTCAGAGAGAAAGAGAGAGGGAGAGATAGAAATATCAATGATGAGAATCATTGATCAGCTGCCTCCTGCACACCCCCTACGGGGGATCGAGCCCTCAACTTGGGCATGTGCCCTGACCAGGAATCGAACCGTGATCTCCTGGTTCATAGGTCGATGCTCAACCACTGAGTCACACCAGCGGGCCAAATGAGTTTTTTTTTTTTTTTTTTAAGGTGGACAGAAAGTTCAAGTACCTTTTGTTTCTTTGCCATTGATTTCTTATTGGGTGATAGATTTGAGTTAGCTCTTTTAATTAGTTTATTGCTTCTCTATGAGAAAAGGAAAGGAATCCCATATATGTGGCTTTGAGGGCTCTTTGGACCTTGGTTCTGTAGGTGCTTCATCTTTTCTCCTGTGGTCAGTTGGCCATTCGAGGAGGCCTGCAGCCTGCTGGGCCTGTATTGGGCTCTGTGTTCAGGGTGGTGAAAAGAAGACATGGCCCTGCTTGGTGAAGGTAACACCAGACAGATGGTCGTCTAACTAGAGCTTTGGCCGGTGCCCTTAAGTAGGAGTTCAGGGGCCCTGAGGGTGATCTGATGGGCTCAGGAAGGTTTTTTTGAATATGTGTGTTCTGGTTCTCCAGTGCCTTCACTGCCTAGCATAGCATCTTGCCTTAATTGTGTGTCAAATGGATAAGTTAATTGACAGAGGGACCGGTTGAAGGCAATAAAGAGCACACCTGGTTGTCATACAGTATGTTCAGGGCTGCATGTGGGTTTGCTTTGTTGTTTCTGGTTCTGGCAATGAAGAACAGGACCACAACATACAGATCCATGATTAAGAAGAGGTGGGCTGCTATTAAAGCATTTCAGATTGACGATAATTTCTGCAATAATAATGGGTGACCTCTAGCTTTCTTTAAGGTTTTTTATGGCTCTCTGTATCTCTGTTATGTAGTTTCTTCAATCCAGGTGCCTGACCTGTATATCAGATATTTCTCTCTGTTTTGTTTCATTATTTGGGCTGTTTTTAAAAAAATGTAGTTCTGAGATCATAGGACAGTTATTGATGCAAATGAGATGTTTTCACCATATTTTTCCCATGCCCAATTGGTAGGCCATGGCAGTGATCCTTTGTTGACATGGCAAGAACAGATGCCCTTATCCCCTAAATTTGAGAGCCAAGGAGATGTCAGCCTTCAGGTAGAGAGCCTAACTGTGTGTCAGTGATGAGCTTGGAGAGAGAACTTTTCAGTTGGCTTGCCTGTTATTTTTTATATTTGCCACCTTTATCACTGTAGCTATCCCAGCAAATGTCATCATTAATCCACTAGGTTTTTTAAAAATATTTTCTTTCATTTTAATTTTTTTTTCAGTTACAGTTTACATTCAGTATTATTTTGTATTAGTTTCAGGTGTATGGATTCATTTTTTAGTTGTTTCTAATTATGAATTGATTCTTTTCTCAGAGCTAATTAAAGCACAATAGTAAACTGAAGGATAAATATCTTTAATTCATTAATTATTTTGGAGGCACAGCTGGAGTTATATTTTGCTAAGTAATATAGAAG
Organism: Myotis lucifugus; assembly: GCF_000147115.1. Lineage (NCBI taxonomy): Eukaryota > Metazoa > Chordata > Mammalia > Chiroptera > Vespertilionidae > Myotis > Myotis lucifugus. Next base: position 1,556,087 of record NW_005871083.1, on the reverse strand, counting down.
AATAATTTGTATTAATTTAAAACACTACTTCCTGCCCTGGCTGGTGTGGTTCAGTTGGTTGGGCATTGTCCCGTGCACCGAAAAGTCGTTTTGATTCCAGGTCGGCATATGCCCAGAGTTGGGGCTCGATCCCAGGTAGGAGGAGTGCAGGAGGCAGCCAATCAATGATTTGCTCTCACATATATGTTTCTCCTCCCTCTCTAAAAATCAGTAAAAAAATCTTTGAAATACTGCTTCCTCAGTGTGACATGGCAAATCCTTAGCTATCAGCATCCGTTGTGCATTCTTTATTTTAAGCAGATAGTAATTTTGCATTTTTTACTGCTTCTAAGTAACTGGTTTTCATTAACAACCAAAGCAACTCATTAAGGGAACATTCGGTACTTCCTCAAGATTGGAAGGAGAAGGGTATATGTACCAACTACCATAAATACTTCTTGTTAGGCAGCTCTAGATTTTCCAAAGTATTTGAAGAGACCATTGGCAAGGGCCAACAAATCAGAAGAAAATCATTTATGTAGAAGCTCTGATTTAGTGATGCACCTTCCTTCCTAGCAGGTGGCCTTAGTAGCCAAGCTCTTGTTGGCTTGGTTCCAGTATATTTCATTAAGTGAGAAATCCTGTAAAACAGATGCATTTACAAGTTTTTGCCCATGTAGCACTCTGTTTAATGAAACACTGGTTTTGATTCAGTGTTGTTGGCAGTAGTTGTCCATGTGTGCAGAGTGGGGTTTGAGTAGGTGGTCAGGGGATTGATTCAGGCAATTATCAAGGCTGAGCCAGGTGCCAACGATCTGAGGTGGTAATTGAGTGATGATGGCACAGAGGCTTAAAGGCAGGCACCCTTACAGTGATAGCATGGAGCAAAATACAAATACAATAGTTTAGGTCAGTGGTTCTCAACCTTGGCTGCACATTAGAGTCACCTGGGAATCTTTTTAAAATCCTGAATTTCTGGGCCTCATCCTCCGGAAATTCTGTTTCTTTGTTATGGGGTGGACGGGCACCGATAAGGAAGACAATTATCTGAAGATGCAAACAGAGAGCGCCCCACCCCGGGGGATTAACCAAGCCAGAGAGGACGCGGGAGGAACACGAGGGGTAGGAAGTAAGAGGAATAAATCGTCGGCTGAGCACGCAAGGTAGGTCAGTAGTGTCGGGCCGTTCCATCTAGGGGTGGCAAAGCCCTCGGGACAAGGGGTCGGAGGGACAACGG
>NW_005871083.1:1542674-1554771 GCF_000147115.1 Myotis lucifugus | reverse complement strand
ACTTTGGAAGCCTGTAAATAAAAAGATAGGCATTTCTCCTTTGTTGGGTGGACATTGTAAAACTCAATATCAGAAGTAATTATGATGACTTCTGTTAAAGCAGCGGTTCTCAACCTTGGCTGCACATTAGAATCACCTGGGAATCTTTTTAAAATCCTGCTTTCTGGGCCTCTTCTTCTGGAAATTCTGTTTCTTTGTTACTAATGTTGTGGCCTCACCCCATAACAAAGAAACAGAATTTCCGGAGTATGAGGCCCAGAAATCAGGATTTTAAAAAGATTCCCAGGTGATTCTAATGTGCAGTCAAGGTTGAGAACCACTGCTTTAGGTGGTGGTGTGTGGACAAGGAATATGAAAACAAAAACAAACCCAAATCAGATCATAGGACAGTTATTAGATGTTTACAAATACAGAGTACTTAAGAATTCTATTTATATAAATGAAAGATTAATTCTATGGTTGTTGGTTTTCAAGAGCTGTTTTATAATACAGCTTTATTCTCATTTGTAGTTGTGCATCAGTTAATTTGTGCATGAAGAAAACCTCAACCTTATTGTGTTATACTTTAAGAATAAATGTACCCATTATACGTTTGCAGTTGACCTTTTAAGACATATTTTTATTGATTTCTGAGAGGAAGTAAGAGGGAGAGATAGATACATCAATGATGAGAATCATTGATCGGCTGCCTCCTGCACGCCCCCTAGTGGGGATCAAGCTCACAACCCAACATGTGCCCTTGACTGGAATTGAACTTGGGACCCTTCATTCTGTAGGTGGATGCTCTATCTACTGAGCCAAGCCGGCTAGGGCTACAGTTTTCTTTAAAGCTTAATCAGCCCTAACCGGTTTGGCTCAGTGGATAGACCAGGGGTGGGCAAACTTTTTGACTCGAGGGCCACAATGGGTTCTTAAACTGGACCAGAGGGCTGGAACAAAAGCATGGATGGAGTGTTTGTGTGAACTAATATAAATTCAAAGTAAACATCATTACATAAAAGGGTACGGTATTTTTTTTTTCTTTCAATGGTTTTACTCATTTCAAACATTTTAACAAGAAGAATGTAAACACTAATTATTATAATTTGAAACTTCTAAAAATGGAGGAATCATAGCACAATAACATACCTTATATTGAAGATGGCAAAGGCAAAATAAAATGGCCTAACAAAGGAAAGGTACAAAAGCCTTTCAAATTAAACTTAAATATAATAAAATAATTTAAAACTAAAACAAATAGAAAAGAACAAAATGTGTAAACAGTAAATTAAACATTTTCTTTCTTTCTTTTTTTTTCTTTATTTTATTGATTTTTTACAGAGAGGAAGGGAGAGATAGAGAGTTAGAAACATGGATGAGAGAGAAACATCGATCAGCTGCCTCCTGCACATCTCCTACTGGGGATATGCCCGCAACCAAGGTACATGCCCTTGACCGGAATCGAACCCGGGACCTTTCAGTCCGCAGGCCGACGCTCTATCCACTGAGCCAAACCGGTTTCGGCTAAACATTTTCTTTAGTGCAACTTCCAAATTATGCCCGGGACGTAGATGTAGGTGGCAGTGTAGACTGGGTTGAAAGGTTTTTGGTCTTTAAAACATCAACTTCAGTGGGAACAGTGTTGTTGGTCTCCTTTTTTAGCTAATGCATCAAAGTCTGGAGTTAGTTTTGTTGTGGCTATTCTCAGGATAGATCTGAGGTGTTCGTCAGTTAAGGTGGATCTGTGAGGGGCTTTGTTGATATTCATGACGCTAAATGTCTGCTCACAAACATAGGTTGACCCAAACAGCACCAGTATCTTCTGTACCATCCTCCGGATATTTGGAAAAGTGGCTTCATTAAGTGAGGCATAAAAGTCTCTTAGTTCAAGAGAGCTGAATTTCTCCTTTAGGACAAAGTCAGACTGAAGATCGATGAGTTCCAGTTGCACCTCTTCTGGTGCTGTTTCAGGGTTTTGTGACAAAGGACAGGCCACCAGTTGAAGTGACTGGTCAATTTTTTCAACATCAGAAAACCGACGACAGAATTCTGCATGCAGGTCATCCAGTGATTTTCTGTATTTCTTCACGTTTTGGATGGTCTCCTTCTGTGTGGCTAGTGTGGCAAAATGAGTGAAGACTTTGTCTGAAATTTGTCTGGAAAAGAAAATCAGCTTGATTTAAAGGCTTTCACATTAGTGTACATGTCATGTACATACTGATCTTTTCCCTGTAGTTTCACATTTAGCTCATTCAAATGTGAAAATATATCTACAGCAAATGCAAAGTCACACAGCCAATTCTTGTCACTCAGCTCAGTAAATTCGTCAGACTTCCCCTTTAATTTCAAAAATGCACCAATCTCTTCTTTGAGCTCCCACACTCGTTGGAAAACTTTGTCCAAACTCAACCAGCGGACACAAGAGTGGTAAAGTAAGTCGTGGTGATCCGCATCAGTTTCCTCCAGAAACTTAATAAACTGACGGTGCTGAAGTCCCTTTGCTCGAATGAAATTAACAAGCTTTACGACTGGATTAACAACATGATTAAGTTGTAATATAGACTTGCACAATGATTCCTGGTGAATAATACAGTGACGAAAAATAACATCTTGGTTAGGGTTCTCCTCTTTCACTTTATCCTGAATTCTTTTTAGCAGTCCAACATTTTTTCCAGTTAAATTTGGAGATCCATCTGTCGTGACATTAGCAAGTTTACTCTATGGTAGCTTCATTTTCTTGATGACAGTAGACACCCGGTCATACAAGTCCTCTCCCCATGTTTTTCCTTTCAGTGGCTCCATGGCTAAAAACTCCTCCGTAATTTCAAAATTGTCACTAATCCCTCGGATAAAAATTAAGAGCTGAGCAGTGTTCTTTATGTCATTACTTTCATCCAATGCTAGTGAATAAAACTTAAAGAACTCTGCCTTACTATTTAACTTGCTGGCCAAGTCTTCATCAATCAGTTCCACTCGACGAGTCACTGTCCTGTGGGATAAGCTGAGTTTTTCAAACTTGCCTTTGCTCTCTGGACACAAGAGACCTGCTGTCTCTATCATACATTCTTTGAAAAACTCGCCTTCAGAGAGAGGTTTGCTAGCTTTTGCTAATTTGAATGATAGCATAAAACTTGCTTTGGTAGTTGTCTCTTGAATTGCAGTTTGTCTGTGAAAGACATTTTGCTGAGCCTGTAATTTAGCCATCAACCTCTGTGCAGTAGCCTCCCGTTCTTGAGGTGACTGCTTGCTAGCATAGTTGCCATGCTTTGTGGCAAAGTGACGGCTGAGCTTGTACTCTTTGAAGACTGCAAGTGTTTCCTGGCATATGAGACATACCGGCATTGATCGGAGGTTGTGATGCCATCCTCAGTCACGCTCAGGGTAGGGCTGATTGGGGGGTTGGGGCGCCGCCCCCTGTCACGCACAGAGCAGGGCCCATCAGGGGAGTTGCGGCGCCACCCCCTGTCACACACAGAACAGGGCGGATCAGGGGGTGCTGGCGCCACACCTGTCACATACAGAGCCGGCCAATCAGGGGGTTGGGGCGCTGCCCCCTGTCACACACAGAGCAGGGCCCATCAGGGGACTTGGGGCTCCATACCCTGTCACACACAGAGCAGGGCCGATAGGGGTGTTGGGAGCTCCCTGCTGTCACCCACAGAGCAGGGCCGATCAGGGGGTTGGGGAGCTCCCCCCTGTCATGCACAGAGCAGGGCGGATCAGGAGGTTGCGATGCCACCCTCAGTCACGCTCAGGGTAGGGCCGATTAAGGGGTTGGGGCGCTGCCCCCTGTCACACTCAAGGCAGGGTCGATGGGGAGGTTGCGACGCCATCCCCTGTCACACACAGAGCAGGTGGCGGGGGAGGGGGGGGTTGGGGCGCCGCACCTTGTCACACACAGAGCAGGGCCTGTCGGTGTTGGGGAGCTCCTCCCTATCAGGCACAGAGCAAGGCCGATCAGGGGGTTGGGGCGCCTTCCCCTGTCATGAACAGAGCAGGGCCGATAGGGAGGTTGTGGCCCCGCCCCCTGTCACACACAGAGCCGCAGGGCGATCAAGGGGTTTAGGTGCTGCCCCCTGTCATGCTGCTCCAGGGACCAGGAGGCCTCACTGCTCCGCTGATCCCGGTGCCCGGAGGCCTTGTGGCTCCACTTAACACGGGCAGTGAGGCCTCGCTGCTCCGCTGATCCCAGGTTCGGGAGGCCTTGTGGCTCTGCTGATCCCAGGCCAGGAGGCCTCGCGGCTCCGCAGATCCCAGTGCTGGGAGGCTCCGCTGATCCCAGGCTGGGAGGCCTTGTGGCTCTGCTGATTCCAGGCCGGGAGGCCTCGCGGCTCCTCTGATCCTGGTGCTGGGAGGCATATTACCCTTTTACTATATAGGATACAGCCTGGGTGAGGGGATGATGGCTGGTTTGCCCTGAAGGGTGTCCTGGATCAGAGTGGAGGTCCCGCTGGGGTACCTGGCCAGCCTGGATGAGGGGATGATGGCTGTTTGCAGCTGGTCACACCCCCTTCAGGGTCGGGGTCCCCACTGCGGTGCCTGGCCAGTCTGGGTGAGGGGCTGAGGGCTGTTTTCAGGCTGGCGGGTGACTGAAGCTCCCAACCTCTCATTTTTTTTCTTTTTTATTCTGGGATTTATTTACCTTCTATGGCTGTCACTGGAGCTGAGAGCCGGCTTTAGCTCTGAGGCTCAGCTCCAGCTCTGAGACCTCGGCTGTTGAAAGCAGGTTTCTGGGCTTTGTTTACCTTCTGTATTTGAAACTTTGTTGCGACTCCAGCTCTGAGATCCCGGCTGGCTGAAAGCAGGTTTCTCGGTTTTGTTTAGCTTCTATATTTGTAATAATGTTTCTTAGAGAGCAGCTCAGAGGCCGGCAGCGGCAGACTGGGAACCTTGGCTTCCTCCATCACTGGAGCAAGCAAGCCTCCGGCTCGCTTCAGTTGCTTGGCTGCGGGCTGCCATCTTGGCTGGCAGTTAATTTGCATATCTCGCTGATTAGCTAATGGGAAGGGTAGTGAAGTTATGGTTAATTACCATGTTTCTTTATTATTAGATAGGACTAGTAGCCCGGTGCACAAAAATTTGTGCACTCAGGGGTGAGGGTGAGGGGTGGGGCCAGACCTCTCAGCCCGACCTGCACCCTCTGTCATGTTCTGGGACCCTGGCCACTCCTGGCCTAGGCACAGGCCTACAGGCTTGGGGTGGCCCGGCTCCCGAGGCTTCATTTTATCAAGAGAACAAAGTCGGTGTTAGTTACAGCCCTCACAGAACCCAGTACACTGCATCTGTGCATACAACTGTCTTGTTCATGTGCCTGCTTCGCCCTCCTGAATTACTAACATCTTGAGGACATAGCTCCGTCTTATCCTGCTTCAACTTCAGTGCCTGCCTTGGTGCCAGGGACCTGAGAGGGTTTGTTGAGTGAATGAATGAGTGAATGAATGAGCGAGTAAGTGAATGAGCAAACAGCCACCAGGCGGGAACTTCTGCCGCGTTGCCATGACGATGCAGCAGAAGTTCTGGCCCCACTCCCGGCTGCCTGAAGCCCACCCCGGGAAAGTTCCTGCCCTGCTCCCAGCAGCCCTGAGCCCGTCTTCTGGCTGCATACTGAATTTCTTTTATTTATTTTATTTTACTTTTTTAAAATATATTTTATTGATTTTTCACAGAGAGGAAGGGAGAGAGATAGAGAGAGTTAGAAACATCGATGCGAGAGAAACATCCATCAGCTGCCTCTGGCACATCCCCCACTGGGGATGTGCCCGCAACCCAGGTACATGCCCTTGACCGGAATCGAACCTGGGACCTCTCAGTCCGCAGGCCGATGCTCTATCCACTGAGCCAAACCGGTTTCGGCTGAATTTCTAACATCTTGAGGACATAGCTCCGTCTTATCCTGCTTCAAGTTCAGTGCCTGGCCTGGTGCCAGGGACCTGAAAGGGTTTGCTGAGTGAGTGAATAATGAGTGAGTGAATGAGTAAATGAATGAGCAAGTAAGTGAATGAGCAAGCAGCTACCGGCTGGGATAGTTCACAGTCTGCTATGGGCTGCCTGACGCAAGCCCTGGGAAGTTTCTGCCCTGCTCCCAGCAGCCCTACTCCCCTCTCCTGGCTGCACAGTTTGCGCAGGGCAAAGGCCGCCGGGGTGTGCGTTTTGGCAGATCGGTGCATTAGCACCTGTCAGGTGGGGACCCCCCCCCCCCCAGGGCCATTTGTGGGCGTGCCAGTGGCAGTTTGGTGCATGAGCACCCGCCAGCCTCGGATCCCCTCAGGATGGACGTTTGAGGGTGTGGCTGGTGGTGGATCAGTGTGTTGGCACCCGCCAGCCCAGATTGCTCCGGGAGGTCTGTTTGTGGACGTGGCCAGTGGCAGATCGGTGCATTAGCACCTGCCAGCCTCGGATCCCCTTGGGATGGACGTTTGTGGGTGTGGCTGGTGGCGGATCAGTGCAGTTAGCACCGGTCAGCCGGGGATCCTCGCTGGAGGGCCGTTTGTGGGCATGGCCAGTGGCAGATCGGTGCATTAGCACCTGTCAGCCGGGGATCCCCCCAGGAGGTCTGTTTGTGGGTGTGGCCGGTGGCAGATCGGTGCATTAGCATCCGCCAGCCTCGGATCCCCTCGAGATGGATGTTTGTGGGTGTGGCTGGTGGCGGATCAGTGCGTTAGCACTGGTCAGCCGGGGATCCCCGCAGGAGGGCCATTTGTGGGTGTGGCCAATGGCCGATCGCTGCGGTCCCGCTGCCAGCCCTGGGTCTGTTTTCATACCGGCCGCCTGCAGACCGGGTCGCAAATAGCAGGCCTGGATGGCAGCGGGGCAGGCGGGATGGCACTGTCCTGCCCTGCCTGCAGTTTGCAAATTAGCTGCCATCTTTGTTGGCGGTTAATTTGCATATCACCCTGATTAGCCAATGGGAAGGGTAGCGAAGTTACGGCTGATTACCATGTTTCTCTATTATTAGATAGGAGATTAGCCAATGGGAAGGGTAGCGAAGTTACGGCTAATTATCATGTCTCTCTATTATTAGATAGGACTAGTAGCCCGGTGCACAAAATTTGTGCACTCAAGGGGGGGGTCCCTCAGTTATTAAACATTTTACAGCACAACACTGACCACATTGGTGGAGGTGGTGGTCTTGTCAGAATGTGTTATATTATGCAGATGAAAATCTATTTAAACAGATTTGATGTAGATATTTTCAAAGATGGAAGAATTGTCCCTGTCAACTATTTTAGTTGATTCATATCTTCAGTAATTGTCATCATTGCAACGTTTTCAGTCCCCATATGGATTGCTGGATATAATAGGTCATGCGCTGTCCCTGTCCTTTGTAGCCTTTGTTACCTTAAGGACTCTAGTTTTCCATTTATATGTTTAAGTACCAACCTTACCAGCTTAAAAATGTAAGCTTTTAACTCTGCTCTCTCTGTTCCGTATCCTTCCGATAAAAAGTAGAGTTGGGTTGCAGCACAGGAGAGAAATTCAGAAGGGGAATATTGACTTCAGTAGGAGAAGAGGGAACCTGTTTCCCTGGCCACAGGCGTTGGCGCCCTGGACCACAGGGCTGGTAGCTTCTCTGGGTGGCTGCAGCCTGGAACCTCTGGCCAGTAGCTAGTCCATCTCCTGGGCTGCAGCCAGCCCCAGGCGCTGGCGCTGGGACCAAAGGTGGGCGGCTTCTTCTTCTGGGGGCTTCTTCTTCTGTGCTTCAAGGGGAGGGTAGTCAGTTAAAGTGTCATGCAGAAATAGGCATCACCCAAATTGCAGAAAGCCGGGGTGTGGGGCAGGGGAAGCCCCCAGCCAGTTAAAGCTGGCTGAGGCCACTTCCCTGCCCATGCACCTGGCTTCTGTGATTGCCCCTGCACTGGGCTTCTGTGGTCACCCATCCCAGAAGCCAGGTGTGGGGCAGGGAAGCCACGGCTGGGGAGCTGGCGCACCCAGCTTCTGCGGTCACAGATCGCAGAAGCTGGGTGCGGGGCAGGGAAGCTGCGGCTGGGGATGCTGGCGGCGGACTCTTCCCTGACCCGCACCCAGCTTCTGTGGTCACGGATTGCAGAAGCTGGGTGGGGGGCAAGGAAGCCGCGGCTGCTTCCCTGCCCTTGCATCCGGCTTCTGTGATCGCCTTTGCACTGGGCTTCTGGGGTCACCGATCGCAGAAGCCGGGTGCAGGACAGGGAAGCCGGGAAGCTGGCAGCAGCCATTTCCCTGCCCCTACATCCAGCTTCTGCATCGCTGTCTGTGTCCACTTCCCTGCCCCACCCCCCAGGCTTCTTGGATCACCCACTGGTGGCAGGGCAAAGGTGGCAGCGGCGCCGCGATCGCGTGGGCTCCGCCCCTGCCCAGGCCAGACGCTTCTGGCCGAGGTGTCCGGCCTGGGCAGTGGGGACCTGCAGCCGCAGTGGCCCTGCGATCGCGGGCTCCGTTTTAGGCCCAGGCAAGGGACCCCGAGCTCCCAGGACTGCCAGCTTCGCCCGTGCCCAGCTCCCATAGCTGGCTCCACCCCTACTTCCCGCTATCTCTGGCCAGGGCGGCAAAGGCGCCCGATTCTCCGCTTTTGCCCTGCCCCCCAGCTCTTAGCTCCCCCCTGGGTTTCCGATCACTGTCAGTGGCAGAGGGCTTCTTCCTGCTTTCCCTTTCGCCTCCCTGCATTGTGCCTACGTATGCAAATTAACCGCCATCTTAGTTGGCGGTTAAGCGCCATCTTAGTTGGCAGTTAATTTGCATATCACCCTGATTAGCCAATGAAAAGGGTAGCGGTCGTACGCTAATTACCATGTTTCTCTTTTATTAGATTAAATATGGAAAGGTTATACACTAATACATTTTACCCCATGAGTGTATATAACATACATACCTGCACACTGGCTGTTACCACTGAAGACCCTGAGGCAGAGGATGGTCTATGTGGAGTAGACAACGATTTAGTAGCACCCTGTGTTCTACTTCTTGTTCCCCCAGATAGACTAGTTCTATTAGCTCCGCTTGAGTTAAGGTTGCTACCTCTGCTGGCAGGTGCATTCACTGCAATTCCACTCAAGCTATTCTTCCCAACAGTTCCAGTGGATGATGAGTTTGGTAGCTTTTTTAAAAAAAATTTTTATTAAGTAAATGGATGCTTTTTAAAAAATATATATTTTATTGATTTTTAAAAATATTTTATTGATTTTTTACAGAGAGGAAGGGAGAGGGATAGAGAGTTAGAAACATCGATGAGAGAGAAACATTGATCAGCTGCCTCCTGCACGCCCCCTACTGGGGATGTGCCCGCAACTAAGGTACATGCCCTTGACCGGAATCGAACCTGGGATCCTTCAGTCTGCAGGCCGAGGCTCTATCCACTGAGCCAAACCAGTCAGGGCGAGTAGTAGCTTTGATGAGGCCTGAAGATTTTTTGTAGAGGGAAGGTCTGAAGTTCGATTAGAGGGCAATAAATTCAAGGTGGGAGACTGTCTGCTGATATTTATTCCACTGGGTTGTTTATGGACTGGGTTGTTACTGCTGGAGTGGCTACTCTGGGCTACTAGTGCACTTGGACTGGAAGAACTGGAGGATACAGCAGGCTTTGGAGTTGGGTTGGATTTAGAAATAAGTTTAGTTGATACTGAAGGCTTAGCTGACAGAAAGGGCTTGGGTGAGGCAGAAGGCTTTGTTGAGGGCAAAGGTTTAGGGGATGTGGCAGTTTTGGGATGCAGCCATTGAGAAGGGAGATTTGAAACCCTGCATGGAGATTTGTGACACCATAGCCTTAGCTAAGTAGTTACTGGAAGTAGGGTCTAGGTACTGTCTTAGAAACCAGGGAGTGGGACCCTTGAGAACCATTTCCAGGTGAGGGAGTAGGTAAGGGAAGGCGGTACATAAGTGACTTATCTGAAGTCTTAACAAGTGGGGATGAACAGGAAAGCTGGGGATTATTACTTAATTTCACCACTGGGTTGCTCAGTGATTTACTAATGGTTGCTTGCAGTGGAGACACATAATTTTGTTGGACAGCTGAATGCTGGTCCACCTTTGTTACTTGTGTTAACGAAGAAGCATCTTGGGCCTCTGATGTTCCCAGAGCGTGAGAGGAGGCAGCAACTTGGGCTTGGGAGGAAGAGGAGACATGGATCTGTGAAGAGGAAGAAGCATCAATCTGGCTTGACCTCTGTAGTCCTTGTCGAAGTAGCTTGGCTGGCAAAGGTTCTAAGGAAACTTTAGGGTTCTGAATTGAAGAACCAGCAATAAGGCCTGAAGAGATGCCAGTATGAGCTAAATCCTGGGGTTTCTTTGGTACTGGCCCGGTGTGACCAGCAATAAGACTAGATGAATGTGCAGTCTGAGCAGAATCTAGTTTTTTGGGAGTAGCCAGTGGCAGCTTACTTATTATACTTGCTAATTTTTCTTCTCTCAGTCCTGGACGAGGTTTTGCAGTTGGCATGCTTATCCTTGAGCCAGCAGGAGGGCCCTTGTTCCCATTGTTGATAACAGCTAAAGCTTTAGAAACAAGATCCAGTGCAGGTGGGTGGAAAGAAAGGTCTTCATCTAGTGAGTCATCAAGGCAGATTGTCTCCTGGGCTGGAGTAGAGCTAGAGCTGGTGGAGGCCATGGCAGATGTGACAGAACTTGAAGGACCACCAATTGAAGCCACCAAGTATGCAGGAGTTTTCTGGTCCTTTTTTGGATTACATTCCTTTACTTTGGGTTTAGGTGTAGGAATCATCTTTTTCTTTGCCTGGGGAAAAGTAAGATGATTATGTACACTCCGACTTTCCTTAAAAAGTATTCTTGCCTGCATCCAGCCCTTAGGCCACAATGGTTTCACCTCTGTCTCCATAAAGGATTTAAGATAATCCTCAGCAGACTGGCTTTTATTTGGCTCTAACTCATAGCATCCCAATTTGATCTCAACAAGGTTACATAACAAAGTTCTAATGGTGTCATCCCAGTGGAATTTCTTTCTTGGTCCTATGACACGTTTCCCTGGTTTCTTATCATCTTCCTCGAATCCATTTTTTTCTTGTTCTTCATCTGTTTGCAACTTGGCACACTTAACTTGACTACGAGCCTGACAGTCCTCCTGGTATTTAAATAGCTGTTGAGGCATGACATTGCTAACAGCCAGTTTCAGTTTTTGCAGAGGTTCTCTTAAACGGTCATCCTGGACGTCAAGATGTAGCTTCTTTAGACCCTTTACCAGTGTTTCTTTGTTGCATGGCACAAACGCTTCAAGATGGGCGTAGACACCACTACGAATGACAGGGCCTAGTTCCTGCAGCTGTAACTCAATGTCCAGAAGAATATTATGCATATCCTGTGTAAAGAATTTTTTCCTTCCTTCTTCATCAAAAAGTTTGGCAGCTACACGGAGGTCTTCAATACGTTTTTCAAGAAGGACAGGTAAACCCTCTGGGAGTATAGGTACCACCTTGGGCATAACGTGAGAGGCGTAGGTTGGCTGGGTGGTGTTTCCATTCTCTCCTTCTGACTCAGGGAGGGGGCTACCATCAGAAGTAGCATCCAATAATCTGTCCAAGTCAATATCATCTAGTATCTTTAGGGCACTTTCAGCTTCCTGAAACAGTTCATGTTCATTTGTGCTAACAAAAATGGGAAGGTCCGGATCAGCATTGTTCATGTCTAAGTCTGAGGCATCATTTCCCAATGTTACAGCAGCGGAGGGGGGTTTATTCAAAGAGGTGCTCATTAAGTTCACTGAGACTTTAGGGTTAGACTCCTTTAATGCATCCTTCTCTTTCTGAAATTTTCGTATCATGGCAGCTAGAGAAAGAGAATCTTTGTAACGTTTCTTCTTTTTTTCAGACTTGTGTGAATTCAGAGCTACAACTCCCAGTTGTTGGGGTACTTTTTTCCTTGGCTTCTTATCCTTTTCTCCTTCCTCTTTCCGCTTCTTTATCTCAATGCTGTCTTCTTTTATTTTAGGAATTTTGGATGGTTTGTGCTTTTGGTCATCTGTAATATCTTCTTCAGTATCTGAAGCTTGGCGAAACTGTAGAGTGCCAATGTTGATATAAAATCCTCCATATTTTGTTGTTAGAGAAGCAGGAACTAATTCATCATAAGCCTCTGAGTTATCAATAAATGAATCTGTCGTCATCATAGCCAAAACCTATATCAATTACATCTTGTA
>NW_005871083.1:1540366-1541698 GCF_000147115.1 Myotis lucifugus | reverse complement strand
AATGGTTGTGAAAATAGGTGGAATCTTCCCTAATTTATTAGCTGTGTTCCATGTGATAAAAAGTCTATATAGCAAGTTATTGAAATAATGAGGGTTGTTCTATTATCTTGCTGTTTAGTACTAGTTTTAGCAAAAGTTAAAATTTAACTGCCATTGTGTAATATAACTAATTCAGCCATGGGACTGGAAAGTTGATAAGTTGGCTTTTTGTTAAATGAATCAGGTTCTCCAATTTGGAAATGCAGTCTAAAAACAAGTTTTAGCCCAGAATCTCCATGAAAGCATTTAGAGCAGCGGTTCTCAACCTGTGGGTCGCGACCCCTTTGACGGTCGAACGACCCTTTCACAGGGGTCACCTAAGACCATCCTGCATATCAGATATTTACATTACGATTCATAACAGTAGCAACATTACAGTTATGAAGTAGCAACGAAAATAATTTTATGGTTGGGTCGCAACATGAGGAACTGTATTTAAAGGGCCAGAAGGTTGAGAACCACTGACTTAGCGTATATTAAAGCCAACCTATTAAAAATCCTACTTTGGAGGGTGAGAGGATATCTTCTGATAGGACTTTAATAGTCAGAATAAAATACACAAACCACGTGAAACTAGACACTAAATTGTAGTACTTTGACATTTGAATCCTATGGAGGGTTGCTGTCTATGGGTGTGACTTTATTATAAAATTTATCCATTTCGGGACTCCTCTGCCCCAAGAAAGTAAAGCAGAATTCTGCTACAACCCAGTTGGTTGAGGAATAATCCTTTCTCTGCCTCCCTCTTTTTTCTTCCCTCCCTCCCTCTCTCTCTGCCATTTGTAACACTCATTGCAACTTGCAGTATACTTGCACTGTTACAAAAATAAATGTCACTGTGTCCTGAACCCTGTGTTTGTCTAATTCAAAGTTTATTCTCATAATCTAGCACAGTTCACTGTGGATAGTTGGTGCTCAATACACATTGTTAAATCAACAAAATTCCTGCTGTGCTTTGTTTAAACAATGTCATCCCCAGATGCCCTCAGCCCTTGGCAACCACAATCTACTTTTTGTATCTAGGGATTTGCCTTTTCTGGACATTTTATATGAATGGAATCATACAACATGTGATTCTTTGAGTAGCCTGTATTAGCCTGAGAATATTTCCAAACCAGTGTTTCTCTTAGTCCAGTGATGGCGAACCTCTGACACCTCTGACACGCGAACTCATTTTTTTGGTTGCTTTTTCTTTGTTAAATGGCATTTAAATATATAAAATAAATATCAAAAATATAAGTCTTTGTTTTACTATGGTTGCAAATATCAAAAAATTTCTATATGTGACACGGC
>NW_005871083.1:1536686-1537876 GCF_000147115.1 Myotis lucifugus | reverse complement strand
GGGGGAGAGCCACTCTGCCTCCCAGGCTCGCGTTTCTTAAGGGGCATGGAGAGGTTGGACGGCCTGGTGGTGTGTTCTCCTTTCCTGTGGGCGTCATGGCAGCTGGGAAAGGAACACGTGATGTAGCTTTCATGACTCCATTATTCACCTACGTCTGGTGGGAATTGCTTAAAACCTAGAGCAATTTCTAGTTTTGACTTGCTTTATTTGATACAGCTATTAGAAGAGTAGAGTTCTTAACGACATTTCCGTCATGTGGTGTGACCACCAGAGGAACTTCAGGCATTTTCTTTTGTTTCATCCTCACAGCACCCATTTATTGAGCATCTGTATGTGCTAAGCCCTGCACCAAGCTTTGGAAATGTACTTCTTGGTTCCTACTGTTTAGTTTCCCATGCAAACTTAATTGTCCTATGTTTTAACTCACTCTGCTCTTACAGGACAAACTAATTCATGTGGTCAGTGGCATTTTCTTCCCCACTGATTATAAATCCTGTAAAATCAGACACAGAATCATTTTCATCTTTCTTTTTTTTTTACCCAAACAATATTTCCCCCTAAAAATCAACTTTAAAAAATTCTCTAAAGGAAGGAGAATGTTTCACGCTTACATAAATAAAGCGATAAAGGTTTCCCTTGACAGTTTTCATGGCAAATTTCTGGATCGTTTGAGTGACCAAAGGTCATGCTTCTTGACCCACTCCCTGGATATGCTTGTGAATGCTGGTGGTGTATTCTCTGGTCACTACCTCATTGATGGCAGAATGGCCCTTCTCACCACCCTTTGTGGGAGCTATCCTGCTGGGTCCAGGTTAGAAAGGAAGAGCATCACTTTTAATGCAGTTTCTTTGTGGATTTTTGTATGTATATGTAAATTATTATGTCAAGATGTTTTTTTGTTTTGTTTTAAATATATTTCTTTATTGATTTCAGAGAGGAAGGGAGGAGAGAGAGATGGAAACATCAATGATGAGAGAGAATCATTGATCGGCTGCCTCCTGCACGCCCCTACTGGGGATCGAGCCCGCAACCCACGCATGGTCGTTGGCCGGAATCAAACCTGGGACCCCCTCAGTCTGCAGGCTGATGCTCTAGCCACTGAGCCAAGTCGGCTAGGGCAAGATGTTTTTGTTTTTTTAAATATATGTTTACAGTTTTGGTAGCTACTACAAGAGAGCCATCCAGAAATG
>NW_005871083.1:1471696-1536346 GCF_000147115.1 Myotis lucifugus | reverse complement strand
AGATAAACATATTACAGTGGGGCCTTGTAAGTCAAGGCCCCTTGTAAGTCAAGGCCCCACTGTAATATGTTTATCTGTGCATCAGGTGTCTGGATTTTTAAAGATAAAAATTGCATACATATTTTTAAAAATTATTAAGATCATTAGTATTTTCCTTTTTTTGGATTTTCCTATCTTCCCATTTGAACCATATTTTCTGCTTTTCTTTAGTATGGATGGCAGAAAAAACTGGAAGTAGTAACATGAGTCAGCAGAAAGGTAAATGGAACAACTGGAAATGTTTGTGAATCAAAAAATTGTCTTGTGCCGAAACCGGTTTGGCTCAGTGGATAGAGCGTCGGCCTGCGGACTGAAGGGTCCCAGGTTCGATTCCGGTCAAGGGCATGTACCTTGGTTGCGGGCACATCCCCAGTGGGAGGTGTGCAGGAGGCAGCTGATCGATGTTTCTTTCTCATTGATGTTTCTAACTCTCTATCTCTCTCCCTTCCTCTCTGTAAAAAATTAATAAAATATATTTTAAAAAAAAATTGTCTTGCAAGCAGGGCTCTGCTTATGAGTTTGGTGTACAAAACTGACCTGTTTCAAAATAAGCTTTAACAATTTCAGAGTTTTCTTTGACAGTTTTGTAGAAAAGGCTAAGTAGTATTTTCTTGTTTGTAATTGGAAAATAGGACACCTAGAAATCTCACTTTATAGACCTTTGATTTAATGAAGGAAGGATCTTGGGCATTTTAGCCTGAATATATCATAGAATTGTTTTAATATATGGTGGTTTTTTCTGAAAGTACATAATTTGTATAGTTTATGTGATCAATGACTCTCTCTCTCTCTCTCTCTCTCTCTCTCTCTTTCTTTCTCTCTTTTCCTTCAGTATATTTTTGGAGATTTTAGCCCTGATGAATTCAATCAATTCTTTGTGACTCCTCGCTCTTCAGTTGAGGTAAGACAAAACTTTGTTTTATTGAGTATATGTGTAGATGTAGTTAATGGTTATGTTTTAGCTCTGCTTTTTAAATTTATGCTTTTTGATAAGGAATTCCAGGGTACAGAAAAGTGCAGAAACTAATATGAGAAATGCCTGAACCCACCAATCAGAGAAATGGATACACACTTTGAATAATTATAAAGGCAGTGTTTATTAAAATAAATTTCATTTAAAAAATGTAATAGAATCAGGTGTTAAAGTGTGTATCCATTTTTTTGGGACACCCTGCATTAACATTTAACTATATTTATAAATAGCAAAACATTATAGATACGGTTGAAACTTCCATTATACCCCTCTTTCATCTCATTCCCCCATTCCCAGAAATTACAACTCTGCTGAAATTGGTAAGTATTGTTTTCTGACTGTGATTTTTATCGTTTACTACATGTGTGTATTTTCAAAAGATAGTGCATTGTATTGTTTTATATGAAATGTCACATAAAATGTCTCATACTGTATTCATCATTTTATAGTTTGTTTATTTTAAGCCAATGTTCTTTAGATTTATCTATGCTGATGCATTTTGTTTTTGTTCTTTGATTTTAATTGCCAAATACCATTAATTGAACACATCACAGTTCTTGTTGAGGACCATTGAGGTCTTTAGCTCTTCCCACTATTACAAAAATGTTGCAATAAGCATATTTGAAATGTCTTATCATGCTCCTTTGGCTTACTCCAGGATATATTCTAGGAATGACACTGCTGGGTTGTGCAAGTGATAACCATCTTTAGTTTTACTAGGGACTGCTTATCTGCTAAGTGGTTTTTAGGGTTTTTTTTTAATCCTCACTTGAGGATTTTTTTTTCTCCCATTGATTTTCAGAGAGTAGAAGGGAGCAGGGTAGGGTAGAGAGAGAGAGAGAAACATCAATGTGAGAGAGATACATTGATTGGTTGCTTGTCACATGGGCTCCGACCGAGGCTGGGGATGAACCTGAAACCCAGGTATGTGGCCTTGACTAGGAATCGAACCTGTGACTCTTTGATGCACGGGCTGACACTAACCATTGAGCATGCTGGCCAGGGCTCTAAGTGGTTTTAACATCAGCAGTGCATGAGACTTTTCTCTATCTCATTTAAAAGCAAAAAAATCTTGCCTAATTCTCAGTATAGGCATACTTAAGATTTGTTAATATATTTTAATTTGATGAATTATAGATTGTCATTGTTTTAATTTACATTTCCCAGATTACAAATAGTTGAGCACTATTTTATTATTTTCATGTCTGTGGTGATACATTTCCACTTCTGTGAATTACACGATCTCTATCTCTTGTCTGTATTTTTTATCAAGTGTTTTTCTTTTTCTTATTGACTTACAGGGTTAATAATCTTGGTTCTGCATGTTACAGGTATCTCTCCTAGCATGAGGGCTTTTAAACTTCATATATGATTCACTTTTTTTTTTCTGGGTAAAGAGAGTACACTTTTCACTTTAATGCCTAATATATTGACTTTTTTCCTCATGGTTTGTAGATTTTAGGTTTTCAAATAAATATCTTTAAAAAAATTTTTTCCTTAAGTTAATAAAGACATTTGTTTTCTTCTAAAAGTGTTAAGGTTTTGTTTTTACTTTAGCATGTAATACAACTTAAATTGAGGCATTGATTTTTGTATGTGTGTGAGGTGGGGAATCTAATAACCCCTCCGCCGTGGCAATAGAAGTGGTCTCAGCACCATTATGTAGAACTCAGCCCTTAGGTGTAGTACCACCCTGTCAAGTCACATCTTCATATATGCTAGGTTGATTCTGGGTCCCCTGTTCTGTTGGCCCTTTGCTCTGTCTCAATACCATGTTTTAATTGCTGAACCTTGTCAGTCTTCCAGCAGGGCACAAACCTTCTTCTTATACTTACAAGTTATTTTGGCTTTCCTTCATTCTTAACTCTTGCTTAGGAATTTATGATCAGCACCTCCAGTTCCATGAAAAATCCTATTGAAATTTCAATTGGAATTGCATTAAAATTGTGGATGAATTTGTAGGAGAATTAACATCTTTATGATAATTTTCCTAAGCATGATTGTAGTATATTTCTCCACTTATTCGGGTCTCCTTTTATGTGATTAATGGTTTCTGTTTTAGTTTAATAAAAACTTCCTGGGAATATTTTTCCAGATTATTATTATTTTTTAAAAATACATTTTATTGATTTTTTTTTTTTTTACAGAGAAGAAGGGAGAGGGATATAGAGTTAGAAACATTGATGAGAGAGAAACATCGATCAGCTGCCTCCTGCACTCCCCATACTGGGGATGTGCCTGCAACCAAGGTACATGCCCTTGAGCAGAATTGAACCTGGGACCGTTCAGTCCGCAGGCCGAAGCTCTATCCACTGAGCCAAACAGTTAGGGCTTATTTTTTAAATATAAAAACTGTTGAGCCCTAGCCGGTTTGGCTTAGTGGATAGAGCATTGGTCTGTAGACTGAAGGGTCCTAGGTTCGATTCTGGTCAAGGGCGCATGTACCTTGGTTGCAGGTTCCTCCCTAGCCCTGGCCCTGGTTGGGGCTCGTGCAGGAGGCAACCAATCGATGTGTTTCTCTCACATTGATGTTTCTCTTTTTTTCCCTCTCTCTCCCACTCTCTCTAAAAATCAATGGAAAAATATCCTCGGGTGAGGATTGAAACACACACACACACACACACACACACACACAACCTATTGAAATTGCATTGAAAAGGAACACCTAAGGAGAAGTAAGTATAGAGTATATCAAGTAAAATATTGGTTAACTTTTAATGAAACCTAACTAGCCTTTTAGATCCCTTAATTTTAGGTCATTAAGTAAATATACACAGTTGTATATTTGCACGCATATTAAATATTTATGTATGGTGTTGCTTTATTTGGTAAAATGGGGCAGGAGAAGCTAGTTCCTTAGAATATGAGTCAAAAGGCCAGGGTTGGGGTCTGGCTGGACCACTTACACATGACCTCTTCACCTTGGCTTCTTGGATTCTAAAAAAATTTTAGAGTTACGGCAGTGGGATTAAATGAGAACACATTGAAAGTATTATTTTAAGCTTAGAGATGTAAGAAAGATCTGTTGTTTTCTCTTTCATTTTAGAAAAAAGGAAGAAAGTAAAACATCAGTTTTCATTTTAGAAATGCATATAGTTTCATTGCCATCTCTATTTCTTGTATTTATTGATGTTAACAGTTATGGTTTTAAGGAACATAAAGATACGATATAGTGAAAGCTAAATTATATATTTTATTTCCTAAAACTATACAATGTATCTCTGCATTTTAGAATTCTGTAGAATTTAAGGGTTGAAGTTTAGTATTTTCTGATAAGAAAATAGTTAACTAGGAAAAACATAATCAGATCCTATATTCCCTAAGCATTAGTGTTAATCGAGGTTCTACTCTATATACTCTACAGTGATTCAAGTTTTAAATAATTTCTGTCTCGAATCACAGTAAAATATGCTGGTGCTTGCCACAGTCTAACAGTGCTCTTTGCAATTAAGGTTTTAAAAAACAATAAAGCCCAACTTCTGTACTTTATGAAAGCTTTTCTCAGGTGTGTGCATATGTGTTGGGTTTGTGAATGTCTGTTTGCAAGTAAGTGTTGGATTAAAAACTTGGGTTTTCATGGTGATATGAAAGTGGAAAATGTACCATATTTCAAGTCTGAAGAGCTGGGTTCCTTTCTCACTCCGCTACTTAAACAGACTCAGTGGCCTTGGGCAATTTCCTCCATCTCATTCTTCCTTTTTTTTTTTTTTAAAAAAAAATTAAAACGGGAGAATGCTTATTTACTTCAGAGAAATGTTGGAAAATCATTAATGTATGACATGATACCTAGTGTGTAATAAGTGTTAGTGGATATAAGGATGCTGGTGGTAAAGTTACGTCAGCCTTTTTTTTTTTTTTAAAGAATAGTTTATTGATTTTTAGAGAGAGGAAGGGATGGGGGAGGAGGAGGAAGAAGAGGACAGGTGCGGGGGAGGCAAGGGAGAACATCAATGTGAGAGCTCAATGTGGACCAGCTGCTTCCTGCAAGCCCCTACTGGGAATCGAGCCCTCAGCCCAGGCATGTGCCCTTGACTGGGAATCGAACCCATCAACCTCCTGGTGCACAGGATGATGCCCAACCAACTGGCCAGGCTGTCAGACTTTTTATTTGCAAAAGTAATTGCTGTGTCTCATTAAAATGAATTACAGTAAAAAATCATAGTGTGTCTGGGCATATGTTGGGGGGGGTCTTTGTTTTTTTTTTTTGTTTGTTTCTTTTGAGCATGCATTGTGTATGGGGGTAGGGTATATCAAGTGCTGTCTGTCAAAATCAAATGTTGTCCAATAACCTGTAAAAGGGAAATACAGGCTAATTAACATGATTGGGCTGAGTTATTATCCTCAATATATAAATATTAAAATTTGGGGGCTTGTATGATAGTGTTGTAATGTACCCCGAGAATCACACAAGGATGCCTCAAGAAGTCGAATTAAAGAGTCACATTTATTGCAAATCCGGGACTATGAGGGGGCATTTCGCTCTCCTATATCTCATAGTGATAAGATGGCCGCAACACCAGATTTATATAGGCAAAAATCACAAAGGTATTGATTACATCCCAGGGTTTGGAATGAGGAACCTGGTTCGCAAAAAAGCAGTTTACAGAAGCAGAAGCAGAAGCAGCATGTTATCTAAATTATAGTTTTGGGTCTCCGGATCACTGAATTGACAGAAACACATTATCTAGAGCCCTCAGGTCTGGAATGAGGAACCTGGTCAGACTTAAGCACGTTATCTAAATTACAGTTTTTGGGTCTCTAGAACACTGAGTCAACGGGGACACGTTAACTGGAGCCCTCTGACCTTGGGATAATTGTGCTGTCCTTCCCAGGTAAAGGAAAATGTGCTTTCTAAGACCAGTATGACCACAACCAATGGGATATTCAAATCACAATCAATAGGGTATTTAATTGAATTGGATAATTTATATAATTCAGAAAATCAAAATAACTTTTCTGTTGTTAAACAAAGCAAATAAGTACAGAAACCAAACAGCAGGGTTAAAGTTAAACTATAGTTTCTACCTGAGATGATTGCTACCATACTTCAATAGTAATATAGGACAGGGACTGTTTAATGTGGGGATGCATGGATGGATCAGTGGGTGTGTGAGTAATGTTATCTCACTTCTGCATAATCCTTTGTTTGGCCTTTTACTTTGTAGGTAAAATTGCACCTCTCATCTGTACTGTTCCTACCAGGTGGCATAAATTAGAATCCAGCCCTGTTCCTCATATATTTTTTTGGCTATTAGGAACTTTTTTTCTTTTCTTGGGCCAAGAGCTCACCAACCAAAATTTGAGTAATCTATGTATATAAAAGGCTAATATGCTAAGTGTCCCTCTGACCGTCCGACCAGTTGCTATGACGCTCACTGACCATCAGGGGACAGACGCTCAATGCAGGAGCTGCCGTGATGCACACTGGCCATTTACAAAGAAACGGCACTGCGAACCTGGTGCCCACAAAGCAACACTTGGCTTCCCCCAAGTGGGACACAGGCCCCACCACCACCCTGGAGCGACACCCCACCAAATCGCAGCCTACACTGCCAAGACCCCATGGCACAAAATGCGGCCGACAGCACAGCCTGGAAACAGTTGCTGTGGGGGCCAGGTAATGACATCATATAGCAACGTCCGGCGTCCGGCTTCCTCTCCCTAGCGACTTGCAGTTTCTCCAGCCCAGGAACACGGCTTGCTTTATAGATAGGTGCAAACATTTTACACTTTAAGCCAGCGGTTCTCAACCTGTGGGTCGCGACCCCTTTGGGGATCGAAGGACCCTTTCACAGGGGTTGCCTAAGACCATCCTGCATATCAGATATTTACATTACGATTCATAACAGTAGCAACATTACAGTTATGAAGTAGAAACGAAAATTTTATGGTTGGGGGTCAGAACATGAGGAACTGTATTAAAGGGTCAGAAGGTTGAGAACCACTGCTTTAACCAAATGTCTGTGCAGTGTTTTCACCTGCCTCATTTCATTTGATCCTCACAGAAGTCCTGCAGTATGTAGATAGGAGACTTGGTGGAATCCTATTTTCTTTTCATCAGATGGAAAATGGAGATTTAGAAAATTTAGAAACTTGACCCGACTGAAAAGAAGTAAGAAATGGTGGAACTTGAAAATGACTTCAGGTTTTCTCACTGCACAGAATACAGTCAAACACTACTGCAGTTAAATATTTCACCCTTTATTCTCTCTGTGTGATCTACAATAATGGTGTGCTTTGTGTTGATATTTACTGCTGTGTTGCTGACAATTACCTGAAAGAGAAGTTGGGGTGCTTCACTGGTCTGGAAAAAGTTTAGCTAAATCAGAAAGCAGGTCTAATTAAGCAAGTTTATCTATCTGTCTATAAAGCTCTTGCTGGCGCCAATCGCAAGCATGTATTTCCATCTGTCATTGTCGATCGTGAATTTGGTTGACACTTCTATTTTAGAGAAAGGGTGAATAGCAATATTAAAATATTTCTTCTAATTAATTTCCTTTCAATGTGCACGAATTCGTGCACTGGGCCTCTAATGTGAAATATAAAAACAATTTTATAAAAAATAAAATAAAAATAAAATTTTAATTCAATTTTATTTAATTAAATAAATTAAATAAAATAAATAAAAATATAAATGTTAAAATATACATTCTTTCTACAAAAGCATCATTACTCTCAGCTGAGAGTTTTTGTCTCTCTCTTAGTTTGCTTTTTGAAATCTTGCCACTGACAAGATAGGGTGGACAGTACTGCTGTTTAAAATAATCAGAAGAAACAAATTCAGCTGAGTGATCTTAAAGCCATACCTTGGAGATATTGCAGGTTCCCTTTCAGTCCACTGCAACAAAGTGAATATTGTAGTAAAAAACGAGTCACACGAATTTTGGGTTTCCCAGTGCATATAAAAGCTTACAGTAGTATGTTAAATGTGCAGTAGTATTGTCTAAAAAAAACAAAGTATATACCTTAATTAAAAATACTTTATTGTTAAAAACCACTAACCATTACCTGAGACTTCAGTGGGTAATAATCATTTTGCTGGTGGAGGGTCGTGCCTCAATGTTGATGTGCTTTCTTCACAATATCTGGGAAGAGCATTTGTAAAATGAAGTGCAATAAAATGAGGCATGCCTATATAAAATTTTTAAAAGTAATTTTAAAAATACCTTTTCTAAAGCTGTGTTCTAGTTTAGAAGCCAGGGTTATTTAAAAATAAAAGTACAGTCAGCTTATGAATGACTGTATTATAAACCCCAGTCATAATCATGTTATTGGTGTTCAAAATAGGGAGAGAATGCTAATTCTTCTTGAAACTTCCCAGACTCTCATCATTAGACCTCAACCAGCTACTGATAACAAGCCTGTGATAGCATTAGGTAGGCTATAGGTGCACAGCACATGCACGTGTGTGGGAGTGGGATGTTAGAATCAGGACAGTTATTCTCAGTGGTTTGGTGTCTTAATATTTCAGAGGAGAGAGTTAGGGTTTGTGAGGATCTTTTAGACAGCAGAACAAATGGTGGCAGCACCAAAACGATTTTAAAACATTACCTTATCAAAGGTCGCAAGTCCTGTCTTCACAAGACTGTTAGCACTTTTACAGACTAAGGTGATTTGACTGTATCTAATATAACTAGATTTGGTTTTTTACATTGCTCAGTGTACTTTTGTGTGTGAGATTTTATGTTTTTGCTTTGGTTTTTATATTTTGTTTCTTATAAATAGCTGTATAAAGAGGGAACTTTAAGCAAACAATTATTACAGTTTATTCTGCTGTGTATTTTTTAAAAATATATTTTTATTTCAGAGAGGAAGGAAGAGGGAGAGATAGAAACATCAATGATGAGAGAGAACCATTGATTGGCTGCCTCCTGCACGCCCCCCACTGAAGATTGAGCCCAGAACCTGGGCATGTGCCCTTGACCGGAATCGAACTCGGGACCCTTCAGTCCGCAGGCCAATGCTCTATCCACTGACCCAAACTGGCCAGGGCTATTCTGCTGTGTATTTATTATACCCAGTTACCAAAGACTGAAGGACTTCTTATGAGTGGAGGAGTTTTTGTTGAAATTAAAGGTCCCATGTGCCTCTAGAGCAGCGGTTCTCAACCTGTGGGTCGCGATCCCTTTGGGGGTTGAACAACCCTTTCACAGGGGTCTCCTAAGACCATCAGAAAACACATTTGTAATTACATATTGTTTTTGTGATTAATCACTATGCTTTAATTATGTTCAATTTGTAACAATGAAAATACATCCTGCATATCAGATATTTACATTACGATTCATAACAGTAGCAAAATTACAGTTATGAAGTAGCAATGAAAATAATTTTATGGTTGGGGGTCACCACAACATGAGGAACTGTATTAAAGGGTCATGGCATTAGGAAGGTTGAGAACCACTGCTCTAGAGTAAAAAAAGAAACACATACTTTTTCTGGGCCGGAACTCATTCCAGCATTCAGTAATTCCCATAATTACACTCTTAACCAGATTAGTATATCAAAGTAAGTGTTTTAAACACACTAACAGAAAATGGCAGTATTGCCCTGGAGTCTGCTGGGTGATATCTTTTCAAATTCTGCTTCTACCACTCAACTAGATTTTGAAATACAGGGACATTAAAAAACAAACACACACAACTTCTAGTGACTTAAAATTGTATCGATTTCTATCACCAGGGGGCACCCCAGTGTTGTTGATAGAAAAAGGGAAGGCATCCTGTGTCTGGGATTCTGCTAAACTTCTTTTGTGGCTGCAGAGGAACATGACTCCCATTTGTGGCTTCTTCAAATGCACCTTTCTGCTCCTTATGTTCGCGTCAGCGGTAAATGCTAGAGCACTTGGTGCGAGTGTTTGAATGGTGTGTGGAATGAATGGTCTTTGCACTTCAGGTGCAAAGCCGGTGTAGCACATCTCTGGGTACAGAATGCTTTTTCCTTTTGTGTCAGTGTGAAGATTACTGGGGTGCCCCCGCATGGTGGAAATATGTGCAGCTCTTAAATCCTGAAAGCAGTCATTTGCTTTTGAATAACTCCACATTTTCTCAGCTTCTTATTTGTCATTAATTCTCTGGGGAGAGAACTTACTCAGTTACTTGGAGCGATAAGTTTTTATCTCTGATTATTGACTTGACTTCCTAAGAGTTGGAGAAATAGGTTGAGGAAGCCACTTAAGCAGTAGTTCTCAGCAGTAGTGGGCATGGGGATCCACCTGAGCGCCTCTGAGTATTGCAGGCTCTGGGATCCCACGCAGGTGGGGGCCATTGTATTGCCAGAGCTGCAGCAAGCAGAGCTTGAGAAGCATTGTGTTATTTGTTATTTTGTTCTGCCTTCAGGTAATAGTTATTTTTCTACTTCCCTTCCCATCTAACTTTCTTATCTCAAGCATACGCATTTGAAACATTTTCAGCTCTTAGATATTATGGAATAGCTGGGAAGAAGAAAAATTTGATGTATTTATAATACCTTTCTGTAGACACTTGCTATTTTGCTTGATCTTTTCCAAACAAGGAATGTGATTTCTAGCTATTAATTTGGTCATTTAAAGCATTATATTAAAAAGGAAGCCACAGTTCCCAGGCTGTTCTTTCCCAGGGGGGCTTTCTCTATCCCCTACCAACAGGCCTGGGTGTGCTGACACGTAGTGATAGTGAACACAAAGTGCTGACGGTCACTAAGTCATCTTTACCAGTGGACAAAGATAGGTGGCTGTGGTGTTATGGGCAGTCATCAGCATCCTGTGAAACAAAGGATATCGCATAAACATTTTATTGAAACTGATTTACTTGTCAATTGTAGTTTTGGTTTTTTTGCTTCATTTTTGGATCTATTTAATAACATATTTTAAAGTATTCCTATGATATCTTTTTCTTAAATGAAGATGATTTACTTTTACTGTCTTTCCATGTGTATTTGGTAAAAATGTCATGAAAAGTTACATGGATAAAGAGTTTTAATGAAGTCCTTTAATGAAGTAGCATGTGTTGGGTTTTAACATTTTGTTGAATTAAAATTTTTCTGATTCCCCATGCAGCTTCCTCCATACAATGGATCAGTTCTGTGTGGCACACAGGCTGCAGATGAACTACCTGATGGTAAGCTTGTTCTTTATTTCCCTGATGTGGATTCTGGCCATATATGCTGGGGGGGCAGGTCACCTGGAAACAGTGTTTTCCTCTTTGTTCATGCTTTTTTAAAAAAAAACAAATTTTTTAAATTGATTTCAGAGAGGAAAGGAGAGGGAGAGAGAGATAGAAACATCAATGATGAGAGAGAATCATTGACTGGTTGCCTCCTGCATGCCCTTGCCTTGCTGCCCAGCTTCTGCAGCAGTGTTTTTATCTGTGTCAGTTGGATTTCTCTGTGTCTATGTACTTTGCACATAGTGAGCATGCTGCAGATGTTTACTCAGTGCTTTAAATTGTTTCATTCTTTTCTTATTTTTAAATATATATTTTTATTTACAGAGAGGAAGGGAGAGGGATAGAGAGTTAGAAACATCGATGAGAGAGAAACATTGACCAGCTGCCTCCTGCACATTCCCCACTGGGGATGTGCCTGCAACCAAGGTACATGCCCTTGACCGGAACCGAACCTGGGACCCTTGAGTCCGAAGGCCAACGCTCTATCCGCTGAGCCAAACCGGTTAGGGCTGTTTCATTATTTTCCTTTCGTATTAAACCTTTCTCTCTAGTTCATTTAGTGCCCCCACCATCTTCGCAGTGGCATAGGCTAGAGATCGGAGGCTTCACTGCGAGTGCTGCAGTGAGCAGACTTGGAGAAACGCCATGTGAGGATGTAATTGTTTTCTTTGAGCTGGGTTTCCTTCTCCCAACAAACCCACAGCATGTCTGACCTGAGCATTGAGTTCCCATGTACCCATTATATTGACAGGGTTGTTCAAAGAATTAGTTTGCAGGACTTCTACCAGTCTTTCAGTTTGACAGGGCTTTGTGCTAACCTCTCTGCCTTGCAGTGCAGTGTACATGTGTGTCCATGCCGAGAATTCCTGGGTAAGAAAAGGAACTGTTGCCCTGGTCAGGGGGCTCGGTTGGAGCATCGTTGTATACCCAAAGGTTGTGGCTGTGGGCTTGGTTCCCAGTCAGGGCACGTACCTAGGTTGTGGGTTCCATCCCCAGCCAGAGCATGTACAGTGGGCAACTGATCAATGTTTCTCTCTCTCTCTCTCTCTCTCTCTCTCTCTCTCTCTCTCTCTCTCTCTCATTGGTGGCTTTATATGTAAACTTACGGTTAGTGTAATTATTGTCAGTAGTCATCTTTCAGTCATCTTTCAGGAACTTTTTGTTGTTGTGCAGCCTCCCCCTCCCCCCTCAGCCCCTCATCCCAACCCCAAGGAAGGGGTGTTTTGTTAAAACAAATGAAGAATTAGCAGACTAGGCCCTGCCCCACACTTTCTTGCACACAACTGGCTTCTCTCTGGGACTGTTTTTAAGCCTTCTATAAAAAGACTTCCAATATATTTAGTACTCTGTAATGGAACATAATTCTTTATAATTTTTTTCCCTTGAAATAAATGCCTTGAAAAAAGTTGGCCTATTATGCTAGACTTGGAGAAATTTTCAGTTATACACTAAAAATGAATTATAAGGCATGTGCTCTTTTCTTAACTGCAAAATTTATTTATAACTTTATTTTATCAGTTATAAGCTTACATTGATGCTTGGTGTCTGTTAAAAGACACAATTGATTCTAAACCT
Organism: Myotis lucifugus; assembly: GCF_000147115.1. Classification (NCBI taxonomy): domain Eukaryota; kingdom Metazoa; phylum Chordata; class Mammalia; order Chiroptera; family Vespertilionidae; genus Myotis; species Myotis lucifugus. The sequence goes on along the minus strand of NW_005871083.1, from coordinate 1,523,614 downwards.
AATTTCAGAGATAAGAACTATGAAAAAACGCACATCTTAGAATGGATGGAATATCTAGGATGTCAGCTGGGAAGAAGTATTGAAAGGCTCCAAAGAGATTTTTAAAAGTTCATGGCCTGATTTTTAACTTTTGGTAATTTTGGAGATACCCTCACCACTCATGGACTTAATCCAATGTGAATTTATTTAGTGGACAAATAATGTGCATTCATGCAAGGCTATTTTCAGACTTCAATTAAGATTATCAGTGGGGGAGATCAGGAGATGGATAATTTTAAAAAGTGCTTTGGAAATATACCTTTATGTAGAGGATGAATTCTTGGTATAGTTTATGCTTTTTGAATTATTAACTTACACTAACTAGAGAAGCCATATATATAGCAATGATTTTAAGTCTCTAAGTTTGTCGTTGTGATTTCCTTTTATTTACTTGTTTTTTTAAATTCTCACCTGAGGACATGCCCGGAGGGGAAGGGGGAAGGGTATCGATGTGAAAGAGAAACATTGATCAGTTGCCTTCCCTGGGGATTGAACCTGCAACTCAGGTATGTTCCCTGAACGGGAATCGAGCTGATGACCTTTTGGTGCCCAGGATGATGCTGAACCAACTGAGCAACTCTGGCTGGGCGTGATTTTCTTTTTATTGTCTAAAAAGCTTATACCTTACTCTCAGCATAATGAAAGCTAGTTGAGTCAGATTTCATTGAGGGGTGTTTTTAGACAGGCGGAATCTTATTTGCTTTATATTATAATTTTAATTTCTACCTTTTGGAAGTCTCCATTAGCTACCCTGAGAGTAGAAGATAAATTCAAGCTGTTTTTCATATCCCTAAATTAAATATAATCTTATAGTTATTACTTTAGCAAATTATTTATTCAGCAGAGAAATAAAATGTCAACTTTGTTCATTAGAAGACTTTAGTGTTTCAGTTTTTAAAGAGAAAATAATTGATATTTTCATAGTTTGTATAGCTGTATTCTTAACTAATAGGATGTTTACTGACTGTTTTCTTTCTAAATAGGACAAGAATATCAGAGAATTGAGTTTGGTGTTAATGAAGTAATTGAATCCAATGACACTTTGCAGCGAACTCCCAACTACAGTATTTCAAGCACATTAAACCCTCAGGCTCCTGAATTTATTCTTAGTTGCACAACTTCCAAAAAGACCCCTGATGACATAGATAAAGAAGCCAACTACAGCTCCATTGACTGCCAATACCCAGGCTCTGCCCTTGATCTGGATGGCAGTTCCAACGCAGAAGCGGAAGTTTTGGAAAACGATGGCACCTCGGGTGGTCTTGGACAAAGGGAGCGTAAAAAGAAGAAAAAACGTCCACCTGGATATTATAGTTACTTGAAAGATGGCAGCGAGGGTAATATTTCCCCCATGGTCAATGGCCATGCCAGTTTAACAATCCTGAACCACATATGCACAGAGGATGTAGAGTTGATGGGCGATATGCCTTTGTTGGGAACACCCAGGACTTGTAGCAGCCCTCAGGACTCCACAGACTTCGTCAGTGGCACTGTGCCTGGAGGTTCTTTCCCTAGAGCCCTGGACAGCAATGCTAGGACTGCAGGGCCACCTGAGGGCTGCCAGGGGCCTAACTTTGAACAGTCCTGTCTTCCTGCAGAGGCTGACAGGGACAGCCTGTTGAGGACAGCTGTGGCTCACCCTTATGTTGGGACTGATACTACTGAAAACCTTGGCGTTACTAACGGACAAATACTTGAATCCTTGGGTGAGGGCTCAGCTGCCAATGGGATGGAGTTGCACACTGTCGAAAGCATGGACTCGGACCCAGCTAAGGCCGAGAGCACTTCCCCTCCCGCCGAGGCCCTGGCCTCTGTGGCGGGCACCACTCCTGTCAGTCAGCCTAAGTCATGGGCCAGTCTTTTCCATGATTCTAAGTCCTCTTCCTCCTCGCCTGTGGCTTCTGTGGAAACTAAGTATTCCCTTCCTGCCACATCTCCCCTGGTCTCTGAAAAGCAGGCTGAAATCAAGGAAGGGCTTGTTCCAGTTTCAGAGGATCCTGTAGCCATAAAGATTGCAGGTATAGTTCAAAAGATACAGGTCGAAAGTGAAGAGGGGAGCAGATCTTGTCGCCTGTTGAGTGAGAAGTTTGAGACAGTCTGGGCTTATAAACTGTGGTGATAGATTGTTACCCAGAGCAATAGTAGATTACCTGTTTGTTAATAGGAGTTTTTGAAGAATGCCTGTGCCTTACATGTTATCTAAAAGCAAAATAATATATAAACAAAACGAGAGGGGGTTGTCATAGCTTTATGTTATTTGAAAAAATCTCTGTTACCAGTCCTTTTCTATTGTCAAATGACATTTCCATTTCTTGCCCTTTGATCAAGTACTTCTGCTCCATTGTGACTTGTCCTATCTGTTACACCTATTGTACACCTTTGGTATAATTCCTGATTTGGACTCACTTTGCATTGTTTCTATATTTTTTAAGATACAAGAAAGCATTTGGGGTTTTTCTTTTTAATGCCTGTTTTGGATTGAGTTAATGGATTTTACTTAGTTTTAACACATCGAAGTTAGCTCTTGACACACACAAAAAACCTAACAGTTTGACTCAAAGTTAAGGTTTTATTTTGAAGTGCTAAGGCTCAAAAGTAGAACCAATTCACAATAAAAATGTAAAGCAGCATAATTTGCAACTTTTTAAGTTAAAGTAGGAAGTCGTAAATACAGAGGAGCATGCATGTTTATATGTATCTAGGAAGCCAGAGCTATTTCATCAGGTTTCATCATACCATGTTTAGTAGCCTATTCTAATGAGTTCTTACCCTATTAGCCGAGTTAAAATAAGCTGTCTTATTGAGGCTTCCTGTGATATCTTCTGATTTAACATTTTGGAGCACCTGACAGCATTACCAGGAATGAGGAGGAATGCAGTAGTAAGCTCTAAAATGTATACCCTTTTATGAATGGTCACAATTCCATCAAATATAAAACATCCTTTCGATGGCAGTAAGATGACAGCATGACAGCAAGCAATACTTTTTTTTTAAGTGAGCATTTTATTCCTTATACAAAATACATTATTTTGAATACTCTCGGTGTCTGCAGTTCTCTTAAAAAGAGGAGATAATTGATAGGCCAGTCATCATTTTGGACTTTATATCTATTTTTAAAAGCCAGGTGATTTCTCTTTTTATTATAACTTTTAGAATGTATTCATTGCAAGGCAATGCTGTTAACAGGATAAGGCAGTATAAGTTTGTATAGATTAAGTTAAAAGCTATTTTAACCTATAATGATAAATGCATGGTGGGATGCTTTTAAAAATGTGTATTCTAAGTTGAAAGTCTTGAAGTCATTGTAGTTATACTTTTGTTCCTAAAAATTACTTCACAAAGGAAAACCTCTCATTCCTGGGGAATTTTCTCAATCTTTAATTACAATAAGAAAGAAAAGCTTCATTTCAAATGTTTTAAAACATTATAGTCATAAAACTTTAAATGTGGTTTGATACATAGTTTGCTTTGTTCTACGTGTGTTAAAGTCTACTTAACCTGCTAAATCTAATGTTAACCTGCTTTGTAAAATACTGTGAATGTAGGAGCTCTTAGCTTCTTGTATTAGGGGAGAGCATTGCTACAATCCAAGTAATTATTTTTGAATTAATGTGGTGTGTCTCCCCCTCATTTATTTTCTTATTTTTTTTTTAATTTTGCAATATTGGGGGACCAGGCGGGCAAGTCCCGAAGGACTTCCCCTCATTTATTTTCTTAATCCTATTTTGATTAGGCCAGTTACAAAGGTGAGTTAATTATCTGAGCAAAAGTTTAGTTCCTTTTAAAATACTTTATTCTTTTGAGCCTGTTTATTGAGCCTTAGAAATACAGAACGTGGTTTGCTGACAGTTCTCAGTATTACTTTCTGTAAGATAATGCAGTGGTAGTAGTCACATTAAATAACACTTGGAATCATATAGAGCTTAGGTAAAATGGTATTGTTTGGAATATTTTTCCCTTTGTCATAGTCTCCTACTTACAGATTTACTTTATAAAAGTGATAAAAAATGCATTCAATTTGCCATGTTAGATTCACTATCACAAATTGTCCTTAAATGGGCATGCTTTTAAGTGTAGACCCACTTATTTTAAGCAGCATTTGACTGAAATTCTAGCTCCATTAAAATATCTGTTAATTTTGTTTATCATAGCATTTGCTCTACATTAGCATCTAGCTGGTTCTACTGAGAGAGTAATTTTTATGTTTATCATTATACTTACTAGCTTTTGGGAAAGAGGGAGAAGAGAACAGTTCAGACATTGTCAACTGTTTTTTTAATTCTTAGGATAGTATCAATATCCACAGCCAATTTTTTTTATCTCAGGTTCATTTATTTTGGATGTTCACATTTCTGGATCATCAGCCCTGTCATTAAGTCTCTGTTCAACTAACTTTTGTATAATCACAAGTGAGATGACAAGTGAACTGTAAAGAATACAGATCATATATAAGGACTTTTGAAGTGGAATACAACCAGCTCTTGATTATTCGTAAACTGTTTAACCATTACATTAATGAGCTCTGCTTTCAACTTCTTGGTGGCAGGGCCATCTTCACAGTGTAGATTATTTGTGAACACTTTGTTCCATTGGCTGTTTCTTAAACATAAACTCTATTTAACTCTATTAAACATAAACTCTGAAGGGAAGAACACTTCAACTGAAACACCAGTAATGGAGAGAGCAAGAAAATTATCACAGGTTGAATCTGTTCAGGAAAATGAATTTGTGTCCATATTTAATTGAAATGTAAAAAAAAATTTAGCCTTTTATTGATCTTTGTTTTGGTGGTTTGTAAATCATATTTATATTCACCCCCTCCCCCTTGGGAAATGATTTCTCAAATAGTTTGCATTTTCTCTTCAAATTCTCCAAAGTAGCGATATGTAGCATGCCCTAATCCAGTGGTCGGCAAACTCATTAGTCAACAGAGCCAAATATCAACAGTACAATGATTGAAATTTCTTTTGAGAGCCAAATTTTTTAAACTTAAACTATATAGGTAGGTACATTGTTATTAACTTAATTAGGGTACTCCTAAGGCTTAGGAAGAGCCACACTCAAGGGGCCAAAGAGCCGCATGAGGCTCACGAGCCACGGTTTGCTGACCACTGCCCTAAGCTAAAAAGAGGTACAGCACCTGTTGGCAGGAATCCACCCTTGTGAGTTGAGAGTTCAATCCATACCTGATTCGATATGTATATGTCCTCACTAATGTTTATGCTGTGTCTTTGTTTTATAGAACTAAACTGAGAGCCCCTCCACTAAATAAAAACATAAGCCGATCTGTAATTAGTGGTACATTTGGGTTGTGTTGCTGTCCTCCACATGATGAGATAACCAAGATAGCACATGTTCTTCCATAGTGATGTAATGAGGAAAAGAGGAACTCTTGGATAATGTTCTGGACGATTAGGAAGATGACAGAAAAATAAGTCAGCATTTCAGAATGTCAACTATCAGACCAGTTATTGAGTGAAAGACTCAATGAAAGTTCTGCACCTTGTGTTTTCACGAATTATAAATGGTAGTATGACTTCTAAATCCTGATTTTAGGAAAACAAAATTTGATGTGTAAAATGTGTATAGGAATAATCATAGCTTATATTGACTTAAAATTTTACAGTGCTAGAATTGCCACTGAGTTTATAAATAATTTCATTTAAATGGTATGTTGCAACATGCAAGCTCCTATATATGTCTTGTAAAATACAAATAACGGTATTAATCACTCATTTTTTTCTGTATGCCAGATTTCACAAAGTTGAACTTTAATCCAGCCATTTAATGTTTGAACTATTACAGAAGTGAAGACATCAGTTTCAATTTCTCATCTCTGTGATATGGAGTCCTTCTGGCATTTGTTCCATTCCAGTATCATTGTTTTGGGGAGGCCCACTCACTGCTGGGGGAAAGGTGGGCTGGGGAAGTCATTTAGGAAAGGTACTCTCTGAATGGGTCTGAGTAGTAAATTACACCAACAGTGATGATTGAAAAGAAGGGAAAAGTTTGGCATTACAATAAACTTGTGATTATTTGCCCTAGAAAGAAGGGAAAATAGCTTACTAAGAGTGCTGACTTGGGACCACATGTCAGATTTAAAGTTTTAGTTTCAGGAAATAACTTTGCCTTCTCTCCTTTATGACTGTCCTTTATGGATTTGATTTTTTAAAAATATATTTTATTGATTTTTTACAGAGAAAGAGAGAGGGATAGAGAGTTAGAAACATCGATGAGAGAGAAAAAACATCGATCAGCTGCCTCCTGCACACCCCCTACAAGGGATGTGCCCACAACCAAGGTACATGCCCTTGACTGGAACCGAACCTGGGACCCTTCAGTCCACAGGCTGACGCTCTATCCACTGAGCCAAACCAGTCAGGGCATGGATTTGATTCTTTTTACTTTTATAATTATAGTGCTTATTGGACTTTAGGCTAGGAATGAAATAGTGAAGGAAATGGTGATATTGTTAGAAAAGGAACTTAAATAGAGCTATGAGTTATGAAAAAATTAAAAGCAGCATTTATACTGGCTTGTCTGCAAGTCACGAATAATTGACTTTTGAATTATAGAAATAGGATTCATTCATTTTAACAGGATTCAATAATAGTGACGGGTGATGACAGGAATTAGAATGGTCTTGCATCTGTGCTATTTTACTAGGAGGGAGAAGAGGAGAAGTGCACTGACAAACTTCATCAGAAGTTAGTGTCTGTCTCAGTTTGGGGTTATTGAAATTATTTGGGGCAAATTGTGATAGAATGTACAATATGTTACAAAAATGAACCTTTAAATTATTTGGATATTTGGTCTTAAGAGAAAATCCTAGTCAGTAAGAAAATTGTAACTTTTTACAATATTGCAATCTTTTTGAAATGGAACTTTATTAATATATGTTGGCAGAACTTAATTTTAAGGAATTTAAGCTAACATTTCTTCTTGGAGTACTGACAATTGTACTCTAAAACTTTTCCATAAATTAATATTAGTGCAGCGGTTCTCAACCTGTGGGTCGTGACCATCGGAAAACACATATAGCATATCAGATATTTACATTACGATTCATAACAGTAGCAAAATTACAGTTATGAAGTAGCAATGAAAATAATTTTATGGTTGGGGGTCACCATAACATGAAGAACTGTATTCAAGGGTCGAGGCATTAGGAAGGTTGAGAACCTATTAGTGCTTTATCCTATATAATAAAACCCTAATATGCAAATCAACTGAACAGCAAAATGACCGGTCACTATGACGTGCACTAGCTCAATGCAGGAGCTTCCCCCTGGTGGTCAGTGCACTCCCATGGGCATGGGGGTGCTGGGGGCTCAGCTAGAAGCCAGGCTCATGGCTGGTGTGGTGGTGGGAGCCTCTCCCGCCTCTGAGGCAGTGCTAAGGAGCAGTGAGCCCAGCTTCTGGCTGGCTAGCGCAGCAGTGGTGGCGGGAGCCTCTCCTGCCTCTGCAGCAGCGCTAAGGACCCCTCAGGGATGTCTGCCTGCTGACTTAGGCCTGCTCCCCGCAAAGGTCCTGGGCTGCAAGAGGGTGCAGGCCAGGCTGAGGGAACCCCCCCTTTCCGCCCCACCCCCACCCCCCAGTACACAGATGTCATGCACTGGGCCTCTAGTTTTCTAATAAGGATTATGTAGTGTCTGTAATGAGCTGACAACCCTGCTAGGAGTTTTCTGTACTTGTGTTACATTATCACACAGTAGCTTCCCCCATGTCTGATCATGGTACAGTCTGTTACAGGTGAGGAACATCCAGCTCCAGACTGTGAAATGAATGAAGTGGCAGAGCCAGGGTGTGAACCCAAGTGTCTGGTTTGTCTTCCTGGACCCTTGCCCTTGCCTTTGCCTGGTTTTCCCCAGGGGTGCTCCTGGGGGCTTTCTGAACTATGTGATAGAATGACCTTTAAAGTTTACTGGATCATTTCTGTCCAGTTGGGATGCAGCCATTTACCATAACCAATAACTTCAGTCTCCAGATGGTTAATTCATCCCATGCTACTGTCTAATACAGGGGTGGAGAACGTCCAACCCGTGGGTCATATAAGGCCCGTGAAATCTGGCTTGGCCCTGCCAAGGCATTAGGGGTGAGTTAATTAAATGTTTGACCAAATATAGCAGGCTAATTTTTAAATTTTGTGTGGCCCATGAATGATGTGATAAGTATCCAAGTGACCCTTGGCAGGAAAAAGTTTCCCCATTCCTGGTCTAATATGTACTTACAGTATGCCATTCACTGTCTAGGTCAGTGAGTAACAATTGGCCTTGCCTTGAGAGATGTCTACGGAATAAGGTAGGAAAGGAACAGGTGGCAGCTCTTATTAGCAGAAAGAGAAGGAATCATTTGCAAAAGATGAGGAGGAGACTTGATGTAGCCAATAGGGATGACACTATCAGGTTAGTGACAGGCCATGAAGTCCTGTTACCCAGGACGGGGAAGACTCGGCTGAGTACTTAGCAGTGTGAAGTGTTGTCTATAAAGAGCTGCCTATTTAGGGAAGGAGCTACACCCCCCTGATACAAGGTAGCCACTGATAGTGTCTGTTGCTAGGGAGATACAGTGTGTAACTTAGATGCCTTCAAGGAAGACTGTTTCCAGTTGTTAGTCAATCTTACTTTGAGAGTAGTGTTTAGGATCTTTGGAAGATAGTAATAACAGAATGGTTATGTATTTTAGCTTATGGAAGACTTGCCACAGTAGAGAAAATTTTTCTAGAATAACAGCTTAATCATTAAGGAAACTCTAGATTGTTCAGTGTTTCTATTTCCTAAGTCTGTAAAGACTTGTTAATCTACATTTACTAATGAATCCTGTGGTTCTACATTGTTTCAGAGTTTTTGCCTTTTTAATTTTATAGATATATAATAGAGGCCTGGTGCACAGATTCGTGCACTGTTGGGGTATTTTGGCCTGGTATGAGCCCTCTCGCAATCGGGGACCCCTCGGGGGATGTCGGAGAGCCGGTTTCAGCCCGATCCCCTCAGGCCAGGCTGAAGGGATCCCCACCGGTGCACGAATCTGTGCAACGGGCCTCTAGTATGCATACAAGATTTTTTGGTTAATCTCTTTCCGCCCCCGCCCCCCCCCCCCCATCGCCTCCCTTTCCTCTGAGATTCATCAGTCTGTTCGATGTTTCCATGCCTGTGCATTGAGCGTCTGCCCCCTGGTGGTCAGTGTACATCATAGCAAACAGTAGAACTGTCGCTTAGGCTTTTGTATATATTTATATAGACTAGAGGCCCGTGCACTGGTGGGGTCCCTTGGCCTGGCCTGCGTGGATTGGGCCAAAACTGGCTCTCCGACATCCCCCAAGGGGTCCCGGATTGCGAGAGGGCGCAGGCCAGGCCGGGCCAAAGGACCCCACCAGAGCACAATTGGGGCTGGGGAGGGACTGCGGGAGGGTTCCAGGGAGTGCCCGGCCCATCTTGCCCAGTCCCATTCGGCCAGACCCCAGCAGCAAGCTAACCTACTGGTCGGAGCATCATAGCAATTGGTCAGTGCGTGTCATAGCGATTGGTTGAACAGTCACTTAGGCTTTTATATATATAGCTGTCTACTTGGAATGTTCTGTTACTTGCAGTTATTGAAGAAACCACTAGGTGATGCTAAGAGACTTGAATTTCATATTGTGGAAGATCAACAGTGAAATGGCTTTTTTACCTGCCTGCTCCTTAAAATACACAAACCAAAAGTAATGGGCAGAAGTTGGCATCAGTTCAAGGGGAGGGTTGATTAGAAACTAAAGATTTCTATCCAACCAATACGTGCTGTTTCCCAGCTGGATGTTGGAAAGAAGTCAGCTATTAGTCAATTTTAAGTTGGATCTGTTCTCTTAATTCCATAGGGTTTGAATGTCTCATTCTCCAGGGGTGCAGATTATTCTGGGTGTGTGGCTTAGTTAAGAACATAGGAGGAGATGGCTTTTCAGTGGAGCTGAGAGCAGTTCTTGATGTTTTTGTACCGGGTTCCTTTTTCAGAGTGGAGTTAGCCTTGTCATAAATGATTTTTTTGTTTAACAAGATATGAATTTAGAGTACTTTTGATTATCTATAAATATATTGGTTATTTTGTGTTTTGGGTCTATTATAACAGTTGACATGGAAGGGAAGTTTTAGATCTTTCATACCTGTCCCTGGCCATTTTCTTTCCATTTTCCCCCAGTGTCTGTATTGAACAGGAATTAATGTCATCAAGCCCCTTCTCCACCTACCTCTTGGACCTTCACCCCAAACCCTCACCCTAGAAGACTTCGCCTCCTATGCCCTTGAGACCCTGAAACCTGCTTCTGCCCCCACTGCTAGTTCAAATTCCCTGTCCTTCTGGATCACTGTTAAGGGTTCTCCTGGCCTGTCGCGTAGACATGGTGCTGCTTCTCTTGCTGCATGTGTTGTCAGAGTGCACACTTCCAGCCCAAGCTGCAGGGGCCTGTGTGTATGTTAAGTATAGAGATGTACTTGTTGGTCTGTGATTGTAAGTGTACTATTTACTGGTGTCATCTGAATACCTCTTCTCAGCACCTCTAAAAAGTAAACTCATTATCTCATCACAGCACAGAACAAAAAGTCATCTACTCATCCTGTTGTATTTCTTCTGTGGGTAGAAGGCTCTCTTACCCCAGCTGGGGACGTGCTTCTGGTTTCAGCTGCCATTTGTTGTCCTTAGCCCTGGCTGCCTCAGGGTTTATCCAGTCCTTGGGTTGGGCTGAGCATCTCCTCCGCTGACCCCTTTCAGCTTCGCCTGCCCTGTGATGTCCCTTCCTCCCTGGCTGCAAGCTCTCCTGCAGCAGGGCCGCTCTCAGCCATTTCCACCTCTCCATCTCCGTGCCTCCAGCAGTTGGTGCCCAGACAGGGCTCTGCAAAAGGCAGCATGTCGTTTAACAGAGGTCCCGGGTTAGGCAGTTGATTTTGAGTCTTACAGTTCTGTAAAAACTTAATTGGTTCTAGATATAAAAATACCATGACAAAGATTTATAGGTGTCATGCTGGATGTTCATTTGGGATTGATGCTTATTTGAAAATGCAGGGGTTTTTGTAGTGTTTATATTAAGTAATTTCCATTCTGGGCACACATTGGAAATTACGACTGTTGTGATAATATGGCTCCAAGACAAGATGTAAAAATCTGTTGTAAGTAGATCTTAACCCGTGGAGAAAAGTTAGTATCTGAAACCTTAGAGCAGGGGTCCTCAAACTTTTTAAACAGGGGGCCAGTTCACTGTCCCTCAGACCGTTGGAGGGCCGGACTATAGTTTAAAAAAAAACTATGAACAAATTCCTATGCACACTGCACATATCTTATTTTGAAGTAAAAAAACAAAACGGGAACAAATACAATATTTGTATTTGCATGTGGCCCGCGGGCCGTAGTTTGAGGACCCCTGCCTTAGAGTAAAAAGATTTTAAAGTGGAACCCGTTGTCTCCTGAGAAGAAAGAGCCCAGCCTCTGGAGTCAGGTAGACCCAGGTTCACGTGTCATTTCAGTTATGTGACCTACACCAATTACCTGACCCCTCAACCTCAGTTTTCTCATCTGTAAAATGGGAGTGATACTGCTGTTTGCTTGATAGGGTTAAGATGATTATGAATAATACAGATAAAACAGCACAGTGTCTGCTGCATGACGGCTACTGTCTGTGCTGGGTGTTATCACATGGAGGCCCCTGGTTCAATTCTGTAAATGATCCATTACTCATAGAAGGCACAGTACTGTTCCCTGTAGTTCCCTGTAGAGGTGAGAAGAGTTTTGCAAGCTTAGTCTAATTGAACAGATTCCATTGGGTTCTCTTGAGCCTGTAATGCGTTCCTTTTTCTAAAAGGGAAAATTATTCCCTGTGCGTCCTCAATTAGAGGAAAGAGGGCATTTACTCTCACAGGAGGGATGGAGGGAGTGTGTTGACGTTAGAATTTTGCAAATTAGTTCCTTCATTTAATGCTTAAGTCTGGACCAGCCAGTCCAACTGTGTTTTAGAAAAGGCTTCTTTTGTTTGAGCAGTGCCTTGGAGGGATGCTGCCATTAAATGTGTGGTCACCTGTGCTTCTTTCCTAGTGCACAATGTAAAAGTAAAGGGAGGCTGTGTGGTCTGGCCATACACAGACTATGCATTTCAGGTGCTGGATGTGTTACCTTGCTCCTGTGTGATCACAGACAACTACTTAACCTTTCAGGGCCTCAATTTCCTTATTGGTGAAAGGGGATAGTGGTGGTACTCCTGGATTAATAAGGATTAAGTACAGCCAGTTAACATATGTAAATTGTAAAGCACTTGCTAAGTGTAGACAGTGTCCATAAATTGTAGCTGTCACTGTTACAAGTTTCATAAGACATTTCTGAAAAAAATAATATTTAAAGCATTTAATTTTAAAAATCATTACAGCATTGTATAAGGATGGCATTTACTGCCATCTATGAAGCAGAGTGATGTCCATGGGTGAAATCCGAGGATAAGAAGCTTGTTTCTAAATGGAATAAGGGAATTCCCGTGTACAAAACAGTCGACTTCTAATGAAAAATACCATTCAGTTAGTAGGAGATGGTAGTCCCCCCAAAACAGTAATTGAGCACCCACTGTGATGTGTTGTGTGCTGGAGTAGTTGCTGGTGATTCATTCAGACATGAAGGAGACTCAGGCTCTGCACGGAAACCCCTTGATAGCCAGGGTCTCCAAGACCACGCTGTTACCAAGGTAGGCCTAACTCAGTCTTTAAGAGAAAAGCCTGTCTTTTTAAAATCCTCTAATACTGACATTTGTTTCTTATTAAAATAGTTCTCGTGCTTCCTAGTTATATTCCCACAAGAAGACAAAAGTTGGTGTTTGGGAGAAATCTTTTTAAAAATTTTAATCATTAAGTAATGTATATGATGTTGAATGGAGTGAAACTTTAATCCTGTATGCCTTTTTTTTGGATATGTGCGTTATTGGAGGGGTTTTGAACACTCTCCCAGATAGAGCATAAGAATTTACTTCAGTGTTCCTCACTAGATGTCATTAACTTCTTAAATATGCTTCTTTACTCTTTCAGAGTTACTGGAGAATGTAACCCTAATACATAAACCAGTTTCATTGCAACCCCGTGGACTGATCAACAAAGGAAACTGGTGCTACATTAATGCTGTATCCTTCTTAGATGCTGTCCCAAGGCCGACTTACTACAGTTTTCTAATCCTCAGCCTCGATGGGGCATCTACCCTAAATTTTGAATCCAGAAACGTGGTTCCTTAGTTTGCCTACCTTGCTTCAAAACAGTGTTATTCCTCATGCTCCAGAAAGATTTGTTGATCTGGTAATGACAGAATCAGGCAAGTTTTATTCTTAGTAGAGTGGTCCCAAATACTAGGGCAGAGTGACCATTTACAAATGGAAATTTTGTTTTCATTGATTTATCTTGGTTGAGCCAAGTTCTTGTATGTAAACTGCTGATCGCAGAGTAAGCCCTTAAGTGGGTATCAAAGGCCGTTACCCCGTGATGATTTGGTTTATTCCCTTTTGTGCTTACACATCTAAGTTGTTTAGTGTCCTTGGCTTATTTAGTTTTATGTGCTCTTGTGCTTGATGTGCCTTTTGGAAATTTGGTGTCTGTTTCATTTCCTTTACACGTCCTTACTGCCAATATTTAGACACTGCAGGCACTGGTTGCTTGCCCTCCGATGTATCACCTGATGAAGTTCATTCCTCTGTATTCAAAAGTGCAAAGACCTTGTACTTCAACACCCATGATAGACAGCTTGTAAGTAAGGTGCTTAAAAATCTATTGAAGGGGAGTGGGTTTTTTCCCCTCTGATTATTAGAATTCAAATAGTTTAGCAAAGTTTTTGATTTCCTGCAAATGAACCCTATGCTATTTAAAAAAAAATTAGTATTCATGATATTGTATGGAAGTTAACCAGAAATGGAATTGGAGCATTGTTTATCTGTTTTCTTTAGAATCTATGAAATAAATGTTAGTGTTTACCAGCTTATCACTTAAAATATACCAAAAACTTATATAGAAAAGATTTAAGAACTCACTAGCTGTTATAGCATTGGTTGCCTAAAATTTGCTATCTTCATACTAACTAATATTCCACTTAGCCATCAAGGCTTTTTAATAAGAGCATTTCTTATAAAATAATGTACTTCTAACATTTTCCCCCCTCATGTTTAGTGTTCGGCTAATGAATGAGTTTACTAATATGCCAGTACCTCCAAAACCCAGACAAGGTGAGTAAAATGAGCTCTTCTGATGTATTACATATTGGGAGCTTGAAGTCAGATGACTGAATTGGATAAATTCAGTCTTATTGGGAAGAAAAAATTTTAAAAAATAGATGTTACTATACCTACGCTATTTTCAGCATTGGGTGGGTGTGGGAGGGAGTTTTGATGATTTTGCTTTTTGTCATTTTTAGGCTCCCTTTTTGTTATGAAAATCTATGTTCTGTTTCCATTGCAGCTCTTGGGGATAAAATCGTGAGGGATATCCGCCCTGGAGCTGCCTTTGAGCCCACATATATTTATAGACTCCTGACAGTCATCAAGTCCAGCCTGTCTGAAAAGGTTTGGGACTCCTCTAACGTAGCCACTGGAGTGTTGCCTTTTACTCCATTTTGTGCCTTAACTGTTGCTTATTCAGGGCTTGCCCTCCGTGTAAGTGCTGTGATTGGTGGGTGTGTTCAGTAGATTTAGGCTTGTTATGGAGTCAGTTGCTTGGATTAATTTAAAGAGGTTGGTGATAATCATAATCAGAACCAACTCACGTATCATTTACTGTGTACCAAGTACTGTTGTAAGTTCTTCCGTATATTAACTTACTTAACCCTGTGAGGAAAGTATGATTATTCTCTCCTTGTTACGCTTGAGAAGAATGAAGTCATTGCTTAAGGTCACACAACTTATACATGGCAGAGCACGGCTTTAGCTTCAGCTCCTTAATCCCTGCCCTGCACTGCCATTCAGGTCCAAAGGAGGCATTTGGGGCTGCTAATTTCATGACTCCCAGTGTAAATGAGAGTCCTAGGCTTGTGTAGGGAGGTGGCCCTGGACAACTAGTTCTTGTTCTTCTATTTCATTTAACAAAACACCAACTTTTAAATAACTTTTCTTATAAAGGCAATTGCATATTTATTGTAGAAAATTTCATAAATACAGAAAAGCATAAAAAAAACACCCATTAGTTCCATCACTTAGGATAACTGTTTAATCTGTCTCTCCTTTCCTCCGTCTTCCCCTCCCCCATCTCAGCTGTCCAAAGAAAAACTCACATGTTTCGGGGGGAAATACTTTACATGAGAATGTGTTGAAAATTTAAGAGGAAGCATAGTTTGAATATGCAGGTAATTACATTCCCTGCAGGTCTTAGATAGTGATCATAGTAATCGGTTGGAATTAATGTGGTCACATTTGTCCTTTTCAGGGTCGACAAGAAGATGCCGAGGAATACTTGGGCTTCATTCTAAATGGACTTCATGAGGAAATGTTGAACCTAAAGAAACTTCTCTCACCAAATAATGATAGTAGGTTATGATGTATTTGCTACAAAAATGTGTGAGAACATTTTCTTAAGAATTATTTATTTTATTTTATTTTTAATTCTCACCCAAGGATAGTTTTTTCCGTTGATTTTTAGAGAGAGAGTGGGAGGAAGGAGTCGGGGGAGAGACAGAAAGATACATGGATTAGTTGCTTCCTGTATGCACTCCAACCGGGGCTGGGGATTAAACCTGCATCCCAGGTATATGCCCATGTTTGGGAATCGAACTGTGACCACCTGGTGCATAGGTCCACCCTCAACCACTCAGCACACTGCCTGGCCTGTTGTGTTTGTTCTTGGTGTAGAGCAGCGGTTCTCAACCTGTGGGTCGCGAACAATGAAAATACATCCTGCATATCAGATATTTACATTACGATTCACAACAGTAGCAAAATTACAGTTATGAAGTAGTAACGAAAATAATTTTGTGGTTGGGGGTCACCACAACATGAGGAACTGTATTATAGGGTCGCGGCATTAGGAAGGTTGAGAACCACTGGGTAGAGTCTTGATGTAGAACACACCCTGATTTTGTTCTTAAGACTACAAATGACAAATCTGTGTAGGTGATGTCTGTAGAACTTTTTTTATTTTAATGTTTTTGCTGTTCTTGTGAAGAGTATCCTAAGCAGACTGTCTGTTTTCCAGAATTTCCTATTTCCAATGGACCCAAAAGCTACTCAGTTAATGAGGAAGAGCAGGAAGAACCAGGTGAAGGAAGTGAGGACGAATGGGAGCAAGTGGGCCCCAGAAATAAGACTTCAGTCACTCGCCAGGCGGACTTCGTTCAGACCCCAATCACTGGCATTTTTGGGGGACACATCAGGTTCATGTTTTTCTGGAATATTTTAGTATTTGCCTTTTTCAAGGTTTGGAGATTTTGCTAAAGCGGGGAGGTGTAAGACTTGTCCTAAGACATTTTGACTTGCTGGTTTCCCTCTACACTTCTGTGTACTCTCCTCTTGGACTTCTAATACTTCTCTTGCCAGGCACCACTGCTTTCACCCTACCCATTGTGGCCTTTCGGCAGAGGGTGCTGTGCCCCATGGACCTGTCTGTCCCCCCACCCCCTCTCCTGACTCCCCTCCATCAACATTTACATTCCCTCAGCCCAGCTGTTCACAGCTAGGTTGGAAGGGAAGAGAAGAAATTATGTATCTAATTGGAGGAATTGTAGGCACTGGACCAAGTGAGTTAAAAGTTAAGGGAATAGGAGAGCTACTTCTACATAAAGGAGGACATGTGACCTCGTCTGGAATACCTGGCACCTCCTGTGCCCCAGTTCCCTAAACCAGCTGCTTTACATGCATTCACCAAATCCCCCTAAAAGGCTTTTATTTACATACATCAGCCACTCAGTACTGATGTGATGTTGAATTCAATACGACTCGTACGTACAGGGAGATTTACTCATCCGGTCTGAAAGGACCTCATTATAGCACATTTCCTCCCCGAAGGCCTCACAGCAGAGCCTACCAGGGTGGTGTTTTAGTGAGACTCTTAGCCTTTCGTTGTCCCAAATGCTGTGTATCCACAAGAAATAACACCCTTTCCAGGCATCAAGGGTTAGTTCAATCTCTCCCTGCTCTAGAACAACTTAGATTGAATACCTTTCAACAGGCTAATGAAAACCTCAGAAAAGGTGCACTGACTCCTCACAAGCTAGTCAGTGATGCTGGAGGACTGGATTTAGTAGCCAGTCGTGCCATGTGACCTTGAACAAGTCACTGCTGTGCCCTTCGCCGAGAATTACTTCCAGGGCCCCTTTCTGTTCTGGAGTCTCTCCCGTGTCAGCCTGTGGTTAGGTGCGCTCTGGGGAATGCCCAACCTCTGATCGCTGCCGCTGTAACTTGTTTTTGCCAGATACGGCTCCTTGGGTTGGGCCTTGTTGGGAGAAGAGAGCAGGGGTCCAGGTCTGTGAACAGCAGTGAGAAGAGGCCGAGTGTGACCTGGGCTCTCCATTAGACCAGCAGCCTGATGTTAGCATTCTTGGGGCACTCACTTAGGGATGGGAGAGAGGGTGATGTGTGGACAGAGCATCATATTTTTGCCCAGGTGTAGTATCAGAATTACAGTGCCATCGATGGCCAACATACCCAAGTTCCCAAATTTGTCGGAGAATGAATCATGGGAAAAGCCAGAATCCACTTTGCGGCATGTCTGGCTTAGCCTGAATGGCTCTGCCATGGTCACTCGCCTCAGCCTCTGGGTTCTTTGTGTTGAAATTGGTTATTGATATGTCTTTTTCAAAAATGGCAAAGGAAAGAAAAGGAATTGCTGCTTATAATTTAGGAACTTTTTTTTTTTAGGATGCATAGCAGCCATCGTTAAGTATGATTCTCTATTCAAACAAGTTGAAAGGTTTTCTTCTAAAATTCACCCTGTTCTGGTGGCTTTTCAGTTTCCACAGAAAGAATCTTTTTTTGTTTGTTTGTTTTTAAAATCTTTATTGTTGAAAGTTTTCCATATATTCTCTCAGAAAGAATCTTTCTCCACCCTTTTCCCCCGGGATGCTTTTGATAAACTCTAGGCCCTTTGAACCAAGAGACCACTTCTTGATTTCTTCCCTAACTTTAATTAGTGGTTTTCCCACTACTCCTCTTCGGAACCAAGGGAGGGGAGGAGTGTGGACATGCTTCCTCAGACTGTGTTGGGAAAGCAGCATATGAAAATCAAACCCTAAGCAGAAAAGCTTTCAGCTCACTCTTCATGCATCTGCTCTAAGAAGTCTGAATATCTAGCCACACCCATTTTATTCCGTCTATAAACTAGGTCACTCAGGCTGCAGAAATAGAATCCCTTGTTGAACTCTTGGAATGTTTCCTTGCTGAGGCTAAGTGACAGATGGGCCCAACACACCATTTTTACTCAGAAAAACTTAGAAAAAGAAAAATGAAATGAAAAACCAGCTAAGAAAACAAGGTTGAATTGGCAGCCTTCTTCTTGAGGGAGGTAGCCCTGTTTCCTGGAATGTTAACTTGTTTTTTATTATACGCACCCTGCTCCTCTTCTTTGTAAGTCATTTTTATAGGGGAAAATGCCATTAAAAATATTCTGTTTACCTTGAGGTTTCCTCTCTTTTATTAGAGCAGGCTGTGATACTTTGAGAAAATAAAATGTGTCAGCATTTTGAGGCCGTGCTAGATAGTCACATTTATTAACTGGTGTATTATATAAAATGTGGAGAGGAGGTGAAGGAGTTTGAAGGTGAAATATGTTTTCTTCAGAGCCCTTGAATAGGAAATTGTCATCTGCTGGATTTAGTTGCTAGAAATAGTTAGGAGGTGGCAGTCAGCAGAATTATTATTTTGTTGTTGTTAATCCTCACCCGAGGATATTTTTTCATTGATTTTAAGAGAGAGTGGAATGGAGGGGGAGAGAAACATCGATGTGAGAGTGACACATTGATTGGTTGCCTCCCGCATACACCTGACCAGGGCTGGGGATCAAGCGGCACCTAGGAGGTGCCCTTGACCAGAATCGAACCAGGCATCTTTTAGTCCATGGGCTGACGCTCTATTCTCTGAGCCAAACCGACTAGGGCCAGAATTATTTTTAAATTCAGTATATTTTTGGCTTTTCTGTTCTCTCTGGTCTTCTGAAGGTGATATTGAATAATCTTATTTTCAGTGTTTATTCCTCTTCTCCTGTTGGATAATCTTAAGAGAAAGTGGGAAGGAGTGGTCTCTTAAGTTTTTTGTTTTTGTTTTCAATTCTTAGGTCTGTGGTTTACCAGCAGAGTTCAAAAGAATCTGCCACCTTGCAGCCATTTTTCACGTTGCAGTTGGATATCCAGTCTGACAAGATCCGTACCGTCCAGGATGCATTGGAAAGCTTGGTGGCAAGAGAATCTGTCCAAGGTTATACCACAAAAACCAAACAAGAGGTATATTCACAGTTGATCCTGAACCTGTCTACCGAGGCACTCGAGTATGGTGGAAAGAACACAGAATTAGGAATGAGGACAGGTGGATTTGAGTTCAGCCTCTTAAATCAGTTGCTTAACTTTTTTGGACTGAGATTTTTCACATTTTTAGATGAAATGGTTGAAACAGATGATCCTAACAATCTCCTTTAGCTCTGAGTCATGTAGCACAAGGTAACGGTCTTGCAGATTATTTATCCCGAGTTGTGTTTAATTTTCTGGCTATCTAATCATGGTACCACAAAGTCATTGCTACCCCTTTCAGAGGCTGATGGCTTGTTTACATTCCTGATATCATAGAGCACAGTTTCATGAGATTAGTCAGGACATAAAAGAGATTCATAGCACATGTGTTTTGAATTTGATTGTAGATCTTCCAGAACATTGAAGTAGAGGAAGTCATTGTTCTAGTGCCTGTTGCCCTTTGATTTGATCTGGAAAAGATAAAAGCCTTTCAGCCTTCAGGAGTGGAGACACAGATTGTGGCTTAGTGTGGTGCACCTGTCAGCTCAATCTGGAGAGAGGGGTAGATTCTGCTCTTTGAGAGCTTCCTAGTTCCTGGCTGTCCAGATGTGCCAGTTTATGCCTGTTTCCAGCTCTTCAGTTGAGAATGTCTTCTCCATTATTGTCCTAAATTGTGGCAGTGAATTCATACACATGTGTTGGGAAATGAGTGCAGGCTAGTGGTGGGCAGTGCTTTTTTGAACAGTTTGTAGTATTCCTGTGAAGCTTGATTGAAATAATAGTGTGTAGTGACTGCAAGGTGAAGAATGACGTCCCAGTGTAGAAAACGTGTCAGCTCCTTGCATAGCCAAGGTGGACATACCCTTGCCTTGCGACTCGTGACCTGAGTGAAGAACAGAAGTAGGATGTGTTCCTCTGGGGACTTCAGTGCATCTGGGGTCTCCTGCATTGATTGGTGAAGCCAGCTCTTGGGGGATTTGCAGAAACTATGCCTAATCCTCTACCATATTTTCTGATTCCTTCTCCTGGGCAGTTTTGTTTAAAATTAAAAGTGGTGGAAGCCAGTGTCAGAATCTTGGCAGTTGGCTTTGTGAATAAGCTAAGCAGATTCTAGTGGTGGGACTAATGGAAGAGAAAGCTAGGGGGTACTTGTTTCAGGGAGGTTGCTTTGTGTGGCAGGAATGTGAACTTGGTTGTGGGGACTGTCCACAGCTTGTTCTCTGGCAGCTGTGACTCCAGAGGTGGATGCACTGTCCTGGCCACTGGGCCACGCTTCCTGTGCTCTTCTTTGAGCCAGCTGTGCAGGTCTGCCTACTCGTCCTGCTGCGGAGGCTGTCCCTGGGCTATCGGGAAAGCCCTTTGTGATGTATCTATTGTTCCCTCTGTTGCTTCTGCTGCAATTAAACTTGGAGTTTGGGGAGGAGGTGGAATGGGAGGTATGGATTGAGATAGAGGTGGTTATTGGCCTATTGTCAGAGAGTGTTAAGGAAAGATGATTTGTTCTGGGTAGCAGGCTGAGAGGAAGGATTCAAGAAAGAAGTGATGTTTTGGCAGAGCCTTGAAGGTTAAAAAGAACAATTCTAGCTGTTCTAGCTCCATGGTCATGATGGTGTGTGGTTATCAGATAAGAGAACACTCAGAAAAGCAGATATTTGAGGAAGGAACATTTTGGACAACTTGTGATATCTGTAAAGAGCAAATAACACAATTTCTGGAATGTGGTTTTTTTAAACTTTTTAAAATATCAAGTTGGTTTTTTAAAAAATAATGTTTTTATTGATTTGAGAGAGAGAGAGAGAGAGGAAGGGAAAGGGAGAGGAAGAGAAACATCGATGACATCAGTCGGCTGCCTCCTGTATGCTGCCACTGGGGATTGGACCCGCAACCTGGGCATGTGCCCTGACCATGAATTGAACTGGTGACTTTTTGGTCCATGGGATGACACTCAACCAACTCAGCCACTCTGGCGAAGCCCAAGTTTAATTTTATTATACTTTTAGATCAAATGTCTGTGTGTGGGGCGGTGTGAGGGAAGGGGGGACGGAGACACAGGATGATGGTCCATGGGAAAATGTGATTAGGGTCTGCTTTGGTTGAGTGACAAGAAAGTGTGCCTCCATTTGTCTGGAAACCCAAAAACACATTTAAGAATTTCAGATTAACCACCTAGTGAACCACTTGAGGTTTAACCAGTTAACTGCCATGTGTCCAAAATGGAAACCATCCCCACACGCCACGATTTAAAAAATTTTTTTTTAAAATATATTTTTATTGATTTTAGAGAGGAAGGGAGAGGGAGATAGAAACATCAGTGATGAGAGAGAATCACCGATTGGCTGCCTCCTGCACGCCCCCTACTGGGGATCGAGCCCCACAACTTGGGCATGTGCCCTTGATCGGAATCGAACCTGGGACCCTTCAGTCCACAGGCCGACGCTCTACCCACTGAGCAAAACCAGCTAGGGCATGCCACGATATTTTGAATTTAATTGCATCTATAGACGCTTATGGTGCACAAAAGGTTAAGGTAAAAATGACAGGTCACCACACTGAGAAGCATCCCAGAGACACTTCAATCCTGCTCTCCCAGTTCTCAGGTGAGGAATCCAGAGCCATCATTCCTAGTTTCAGCTGTTGAGCTGTGGTCACGCTTTTCATTCAGTCACAGATTTTCATTCAGTCACAGATTCTGTTGGATACAGAGACACTAGTGGGCATGTTATCTGTTCTTAAAGAGTTTATAAGTATAGAGAACAATAAAGGAATGAAGTATTGTTTGTGAAGGTGCATTTTAATAAGCATTCATTAGACCTGTGAAAGTATATATTAAATTGCATTTAATAAAAAGCATTTATTAGAAGCTATGAAAGGGTTCGAATAAGTAGTTTTAGGGTTAAAGCATCCAATTCAAGAAAAACATCAGCCTCAGTTTTATCAACACTATGAGAGTTATTAAAAAACAAGCTAATAAATATATAATTCAAGGTACCACTCAGTTAGCTTTTTTTATGGTGATGCCAATTTGTCATTAGTGCCACAGAGCAAAGATTGTTAACGTGAGTTCACAGATGGGCTCAGGCACCCAAGGGATCCTCTGCAGTGGTGTTTACAAAGATATATGCATTTTTCTAAGAAGGACACCAGTAGCTTTCTAAGGTGTTGAAAAGATCTCACAACCCCGGAAATGTCCAGAAGCTTTGCCATGTACTGTAAGGAGTCGGCCCTCGGAGGTCTTTGAGTGGAAGGGGCGTGGCTTCTGCTGCCTGGAGTCAGATGGCCGCTGGACCTGTGTGCTTTGTGTCCCAGGTCGAGATTAGCCGGAGGGTGACCCTGGAAAAGCTTCCTCCTGTCCTCGTGCTGCACCTGAAACGATTTGTTTACGAGAAGACTGGCGGATGTCAGAAGCTCATAAAAAATATTGAATATCCTGTGGACTTGGAAATTAGTAAAGGTGAGAAATATGTAAGGCAACAGTGCTTATGGTGACAGTACTCCTGGACACCAGTGGGCATTTGACACATGAGCATTTCTGAAAAAGGTCAAGATGAAGGAATTTCTTGACTTTTAATAGACCTTTTTCCAAATTCTCATTAAAATGGCTTTTTAAAAATAAAGGCAAAAATAAAATATAATCTTACTAGATTAGAAAAAATAGGTTTTATCCATCAAAATGAGTATCAATTTATAGATTAATGGTACAAAACAATTTTTCTTATACTACATATTAACAACTGTGTGCATCAGCCTGGTTAAAAGGGCTTTTTTTAGTGAATTGGGAATGTTCCCTATTCTGGGGGTTTCTCTGACCCGGTTGCAGTAACATACCTTTTAGGTTTGTGTGTTGCCACGAGTCTCCATCAGGTAACCTGGGCTTAGCAGCAGCGGCACATTCTGGCAAAAGCACCAAGTTCAGGTTGTCTTGCTACAAGTACAGTTTGAAGCAGCTTTCCTTTAAAGCTTCAGAATTGGTGAAAAATGTTTTCTGATAATGAAGCTTGATCAGGAGCAACACAAGTTAGAGGTGATTCTCAAAATAATCAGAGTGTCTGAAAAACAGGAAAGAGGATGGCATCTCTGGGTCGGGTAGAGCCCCGGGTCCCTGTCACCTTCCCTCCCTCTCCTCCCTCCCCACAGCACAGCACCCACTTGCCCTGTATTTTGGGCCAGATGACTCAGGAACTGGTGGGTGGCAGCCTTATGCTTATGATCGGCTTCTACTACCCCAGGGATGTTCCATTTCTTCCTGTGGCTGAAAATTTGGACTCCTGTGCCAGTTTATGGCCCTCCCCTCCTCTCATGGTGAGCTGCTTCATTCCTAGGCAGCATGTTTTTCTGATCCCATCTGAGGACCAGAACAGGGAAGAAACTCCAGCTGAGAATCACATACTGGGTCATCGTCCCAATCTGCATGGCTTTCAGGAAACAGCCAACAGTCCAAAGGCGTCCTCTGACCCACTCTTGCACCTTCCCTCACCCCCAAATTAACCACCTAGATGGACTGACTTGTGTGGTTTCCTACAGATTTTATTTGCGTGGCGTTTCTTGTTACATGTATTTTTATATCAGCTCCCACCTCAGATGCTTTCTAGAAAGAGAAATGACAGAGTTGAGAAATAGAGAAGGAGCCAGTAATCTCCAGGTGAACTCTTCCCAGCATCTGAGTGGCGCTTCTGTAAAGGGGAACTGGGTGCTTTAAGGCAAGAGACCTGGCCTGCACCAGCTGGTAGTTGGAACCTCTGTGGAGAAGCCATATACTGTTGTGTAATTGAAGTTTTGTGGCCTGACTCCCATGTAAAATATTTTGCTGCCTGGGTTTTCCAGGTCTGTTTTGGTTTTGTTTTGTTTTTGCCTTTAAGTGGGCAACCCATCCCCCCTCACTTTTTAGAACATCTGCTTTTAAGGGGTTCCTAGCATGAGCTTAATAGTTTCAGCATATTGCTCATATTTCTTTGATGGGTTGGTTGCTGATTATGTCTTTTACTACACTGCACAGCTAATTTCTTCGTGGGCCACTTTTTATGCAAATAAAGGATGGAGTTTTGTTTCTCTGGTCCACTAGGTAGTTCTGTGAGTGGAGACTTGTTAGTCTTTGCTTCTGTTACTCTGAGACTCTGTAAGTGCTTTTATAGATCGGAGCTATTGATATTTTGTTTTTCAGAGCTGCTTTCTCCAGGAGTTAAAAATAAGAATTTTAAATGCCACAGAACCTATAGACTATTTGCAGGTAAGTAAATTTGTACACTAATTCCCTATTAAAGCAATGATAAAAGGGTTTCTACTCAGGCACAATTTTGCCATAATGCCACTTAACATAAAGAATAGATTTCACTATTGGTATTGCTATGGAATTTTTAAGTCAGGAAATCATTTGAAAATGTGTATTTTACCTGAAATTTGGTGCTTGGAATTTGACAAAATACCCTCTTGGCTCTAAACTGAGCCCAACATAAGACCTTGTTTGACATGATCGTTTCTGTCTCTGAGACAGAGGAGTAGGTTTAGGCTGCCAGCCTGGCACTTTGAGAATGTGACCTTTTCCTGCTGCCGTGTGGTACCTGTGGTACATGGTGCTTGGAGTGGCTGTGACACGGAGTCACCCAGCTGGGTTAGGAGTCCCAAACTCTCCGTATGGCACTGTCAGTTGTGCATGAGAAGGTGGCCTGAGCTCACATGCTTCTCAGTCAGGCACAGGAAACCCCCTCTGGGGTGGGTGAGGGGGGTGCTGGACAGCCCTGTCCCAGAACCGGGAGCCTGGAGCTCCCTGTGGTTCCAGCTTGTCTTCTAGGCCTTTTTTCCCATTCTTTCTCTTCTATAGCCTGAGTCTCTTGTGCCTTGGAAGCTTTATATCTCTTTTGATAGTTATTTGCAACAGTTGTGTTTGCTTTTCTGGCTGTCTTTATTAGCGTTTTCTAGCTTCTTTGTCATCCTTCCTTTTGTATTGCCTTCGGTGAGGTGGGTGCTGTGAGTCATCATGGAAGATATTTCATAGAAACTTAGGATTCTCATTTTTTCATGTAATATAGCATATTCCTATATCACAATCAGTTCCATGAAAATTCCGCTCATCCTATATAATAAAAGGCTAATATGCAAATTGGCCGAACGGTGGAACAACCAGTCGCTATGATGTGCACTGACCACCAGGGGCCAGATGCTCAACGCAGGAGCTGCCCCTTGGTAAGTGCGCTCCCATAGGAGGAGCACTGCTCAGCCAGAAGCTGGGCTCACGGCTGTGGGTGGTGGCAGGAGCCTCTGCCGCCTCCACAGTAGTTAGACATCCCCTGAGGGCTCCCAGACTGTGAGAGGAGCAGGCCAGGCTGAGGACTCCCCCCCCCCCTCCCCCAGTTCACGAATTTCGTGCACCGGGCCTCTAGTTGTAATATAATTCACTAATTCCTTCTAGTGGGTATTTAGGTTTTTCCATTTTTTCATTGTTATAAAATCTGTGTCTAAGATTCAGATACTCTCTTTTAGAACAGTCTCGAAGTGGTCTTGGCTAGATCAAGGGCATGAACTTTTTGTAGGTCTCTGGGTATGTTTTCAGATGTTGATTACTTTATATTGTGGCTCTCTAGGGGTGTCTTTCATGTTCTAATTTCCAGCATTCTCTCTAAAGTATTAAATATTCAGCTGGCTGATGCCCTAACTGATTTGGCTCAGTGGATAGAGCGTTGGCCTGGCGACTCAAGGGTCCCAGGTTCAATTCCGGTCAAGGGCATGTACCTTGGTTGCGGGCACATCCTCAGTGGGGAGTGTGCAAGAGGCAGCTGATCAATGTTTCTCTCTCATTGATGTTTCTAACTCTCTATCCCTCTCCCTTCCTCTCTGTAAAAAATCAATAAAATATATTTAAAAATAAATATTCAGCTGGCCGATAACCTTGCCTAAAGGGCTGACAAATGGAACAACCCTACTTTATCAGGATTTGTTTTATTGTTTGTGACGTATTGAACATTTAAAAGATGTTAAGATGTACATGTATATCTTTTTATTGTAAATTGTTTAAGGTCTTTGTGTTTGAATAAACTGCCTTGTGTCATTAAGTTCTCTCTCTCCCACCTATTTTGGTAAGTGTCTCACAAGACAGATTTTTGGAGGTAGTCTGATTTTTGGTGGGTGTGTTTATGCTGTTGATGTGCAGTGCTTGTCTCACTGGGTCGCCCACCGGGCCCTCTCTTCCAGTGGTCTACCATCACGGCAGCAGTGCGACGGGTGGTCACTACACTACGGACGTCTTCCAGATTGGTCTGAATGGCTGGCTGCGCATCGATGACCAGATGGTCAAGGTGATTAACCAATACCAGGTGGTGAAGCCCGCTGCAGACCGCACAGCCTACCTCCTCTATTACCGCCGAGTGGACCTGCTGTAACCGCCTGTGCGCTGTGTGTGCCGACACCTGCTTGTAGAACACCAACTCTCACTGACTTCTTTCCTCTCTTTAGTGGCTCTTTAGAGAGAAACTCTTCCTCCCTTTTGCAAAAATGGGCTAGAATGAAAAGGAGATGCCTTGGGTTTGTGCACAACATAGTTTATGGTGTCTTCTAACTTCCAAATCAAATCACTTGGTTGAAACAGACTGTCGCTTGATTTAAGAAAATACACAAAAATCCATAATTTTGAAATAATGCTGATTCCTGAGTTGGACGGGAACTTGCATTTGATTTCCAGTCTGATTGCTTAGTAGGATGAATTCTGCACCAGCAACGACACTTGTAAATTTGTGAAAATGAATTTTATCTTTCCTTAAAAAATGAATTTTTTAATCCATCACACTTTCTTCCCCCACCCTTTAGTTTTTGATAAATGATAAAAATGAGCCGGTTATTGGAGAAGAAATAGTTCTTCAAAAGAAATAAACACAAAAAATGAGTTGCTGGTTTCTAATAGGAAAAAAAACCAACACATTTTAATAATTGTGTGACGAGAAACTGCTTACTCACACATTACAGATCAAATATTTGGAGTTAAGGTGTTAGTCACATAGATGGGTGATTGTAACTTTATTGCCATGAAAAGATTTCAAATTGCATTCATGCTTCTGTGTACACATAATGAAATATGGGCAAAATAATGAAGATTGATCTCAAGTCCACTCTGTTTACTTTTGCTGCCTGCTCTTCTCTAATGCCGCGTCTCCAGTTGTACACAGTTTAGTGATGCCTAGGATATCAAGTTGTCGCCCATCAATAAAAATCACTAAGTTGGTCTAACACTGTGCTTGGTGTTTCTTTGACTGAGTGCCTTTTCCAGCGACTGGGATGCAGGCTCTTGGATCAGCTGACGTGTGTGAGAGAGCAGCGCCAAGACTCAGTCTATGCTTGGTTAATGTTTCCCAAGTGAGAACTGGATGGGTAAATGGGATCGAATCTTCGAATAGCAGAAAAGGGGAGGTGAAGTCTCCCTCAGTTGTTTCTGTGCTGTGTCTAACCCCCCCAGTCTGTCCCCGCCCGCCCCCCCCCCGCCCCGCCCCCAGTCCCCTGCATTATCAGCGTCACCAAAGTGGTGGGTTTTGATTGGCCTAGCATCTTTTGTATGCCACTGGGGCATCTTAACACCGGATGCCACCCTCGCATCGTGGAAAGGAAGCCTTCCTAGACCGAAGAGGTGGAGAGGAGGGATGGCCACACTCAGGCCACCCCCGCGGCTCTTGTGCCACTAGTGCCGCGCTTTCGCTCCATGCAAACAAGTCATAGAAATGTCCTTGGATCTCCAGACAAGCAGTTGTACATGGTCTGAGCCTGCTTCCCAAGCTCTTCCTCCTGCCACCTGGTGTTCCCACTCGTAGCCTGTGCACCTCCCACGTTCAGAGCTTACAGTCCTATCACTGGCCACTCGGCCTACTCACCCTGCTGTGACCCTACTCCGATTCACGCGGCCAACTTACAAGTCCTGTAACAATTAGCCTCTCATTAAAATAACGTGCAAGTGTTTGGAAGCCCAATTAACTTTGGGGGAAGCAACTCACACCAGCAATAACCCAGCTGAAGATGAAATGAAACCCATTTCTGAAGCACTTCGTTGAGTTCAGGGTTGTCATGCTGTCATCCGGTCTCTCCTGTTGGGAACGCTGATCTGTCCTGAGCAGGCACTCAGCCTCCACCGATGGTGCTGGCCGTCCTCTCCCAGCAGGATAACGTGGCTCCTCAGATGTAAAGTTATGAGACTGACGCCCTCAAGAACGGGGCCGTCTGACCCGGATGCCTGTCACAGGAATCGAACAAGAGGCCAAAGAAGGCCGTTATTGCTACACAACCTGCTTCCAAGTCTCAAAACACATCCTGTGTGTTTAGATGAGAAGTTTTCCCTCAAATAGGGCTTTCTACATAATTTTTAAATTGCTAAGGTGTATATTGTGTCAAGCCCAAGATATGTTGGAAATGACTGACGTATTGAGAAACTTCCTTTGAAAGGTCTCAAGTCTCTCAAAAGTGGAAGAGATGAACTAAGTCCAGTGGGACATTCCGTGTCGGTCAACATGTGCTGTGCAGTGACACTGATCCACTTTTTTTTTTTTAAACTCCACTTTTATTGTGGACATTTTTAATATCCGCTTTTGGAGTTCCAACTGAATCCACAAACTCATTTCTTTCTTTCTTTTTTTTTTTTTAGTATATTTTTATTGATTTCAGAGAGGAAGGGAGAGGGAGAGAGAGATAGAAACATCCATGATAAGAGAGAATCATTGATCGGCTGCCTCCTGCATGTCCCCCATGGTGGAATTGAGCCCACAACCTGGGCATTTGCCTTTGACTGGAATCGAACCTGGGACTTTCCAGTCCGCAGGCCGACGTTCTATCCACTGAGCCAAACCAGCTAAGGCTGATCCACTCTTGAGGTGCTGTCCCCACTGGTATGCCCGGGCTTTTAAATTCAGCCGTGTGGTAGCCTGCAAAGGGCTCCGCTGTTACCTGCATGTGAGGATGTTGGGTTTGAGAGGTGAAAGCTAGCTTTGTTTGAAAGAGAGCCTGCATACCACCTGACAACTCCCATGTATTTAGACAAATGTAGCCTCCCAGTTTTGCTTAAGCTGGATCAGCACACCCAGCTGCAGACAGAAGCACATAACTCAGGAAGGGACAAAATACATAGCAAGGAGATGCTGGCCTGGGATTAAGAATT
Source organism: Myotis lucifugus (assembly GCF_000147115.1). NCBI lineage: Eukaryota > Metazoa > Chordata > Mammalia > Chiroptera > Vespertilionidae > Myotis > Myotis lucifugus. Next base: position 1,494,051 of record NW_005871083.1, on the reverse strand, counting down.
ATCTGCATCTGGTCCCTGGAGTGAATGATTGGCTCTCGGATAGAGAATCAGATCATGCTAGTAAATCCAGCACTTCCTAGGGTCCCGAGAGAATTGTGGACTTATCCATGTTTCCGGTTCTTAAAACTTTGAACTCAATGTTTAGTATTTTGTGCTGCAATGTGTAGGGTTTTTGCAAGTCTCATAGAGTTTCTCTGACTTTAGGTCATTTACATGTAGAACTTCGCCCATTAACCTTGGTGTGTGGATATAAATTCAGTTACTTTCCTTCATTAGCATTTGATACATCCTTATAGATAGTCCTTAAACTAATGTGAATGCTGAGTTATCGTCAGAAGTATATTATAGAGAGATTTTTCTTTAATATGTCATTTATTACAAGACTTGGAAGTTCTTTTACAGGGAAGAATGTGATGAGGTTTAACTGGTTGGTGTATTGTTTGCCCAATAACCAGGAAAGTGCGTGAGCTACTCTGGGTTCCACTCAGAATTAAAAATGGCAGTCATGCCCTGGCCCGTGCGGCTCAGTCAGTGGTTAGAGTGTCAGCCCTCGAACCAAAGGGTCACAGGTTTGATTCCTGGTCAAGGGTATGTACCTGGGATGCAGGCGCGATCCCTGGCACTGGTCAAGGCACATACAGAGACAATCCTTCCATGTCTCTCACATCAATGTTTCTCTCTCCCTCTCCCCCTCCTTCGGTCCCTTCATTCTGTCTAAAAACCAATGGGGGGAAATGGCAGTCATTTCACTGTCCTATTTGAATAACCGTAGTTCAGCTGCCGGAGGGGCTCAGAGCAGCATTGTGCTTTTGTTTTCAGTGTAGTCACCTCATCATGATCTAATGTGTGGGCGACATGAGCAGGAACTTTGTAATCAGCAATTGCACCATTTATGTCTTTTACTTAGTGGAAATTTCCTAGGCTCTCACTGGCTGCTTCTACTTGACCAGGCCGACTGGTTAGAAAACAGATTGCCGTGTAAGTCAGTTGCTTTGAATTGACCGATTAAACCAGTGAGTTTGATCTTGTACAGCTCCCCGCTAACTTGCAGGGATCAGTAATCATTGGTTGTGTGGTCTGGCCACCTCCCTCAGGGGAGACGAAGACCCAAGGCTTTTCTAACACTTCTCCAGCTCAACAAAGAATACGACCTAGTGAGGGCAGTGTGTCCATTACACCAATTTCCTGCGGGCCAGTGGACTCAGAAAACATTAGACAAAATCTGAATGGTTTAAAAATAGTTCCTGCCTGGCAAGGCCACACATGAACAGCCAGCTCCACATGCAACGTTGTGTTTTTCCTTTAAGTTCAATCACCGCAGATGGTCAAGGGGCACGCTTTTTCCTCAGCAAACGCTTCCTCTTGCTTCCTAGGATTTTTTTTTTAAGTGTTGTTACTCATCTTCTGGTCTGACCATTCCCATCTTATTTCTATCTTTTGGAGGAAAATTTATTTGCTTGAAAATGAAATTCACTTCCTAGCCCCTAGCTGCACCTTGTGATAATGTTTGTTCTTTTCAGGAATGAACAAATGAACCAGTGAACAAATGCTTGGTCCCCTTTTCCGGTCTTTCTCTTTCCTTCCCTCCCCACCCCCTTTACATGAAAGGGTATATTGTTTTAGTTAGCAAGTGTGTGTCCCCTTAATGGGATTTAATTGTGAGTTTACTTCTCACTGGTACTTGCATTTCGCTTCACACATTTGGTCATGTCTCCCACTGTACCCTCACTGATGGTAATTAGGTATAATTGACTAAGTACAGATTTGCTCAGCATTTGGTCAAGTGGTCTTTCCTCTGAGACACGGGAAGTACGCTTTTAAGTCACCGTATTTGATTAAAGGAAACAACGCAATCCTGGCTGCTGTGGTTCGAGGGAATTATTTTGGTTTTGACTCGGATTTCACACTGATGTCGTCTAAAATATTTTCATTTTCTTGTAAGCTCCATTTTATAATAGACTCCCACTGAAGTCTTACTTCTCATTCATTGGGAAAGTATTGTTTGTTTTCTAACAAGTGAAATGTTGAGGCAGCATCACATATTCTGCCAGAGGAACCGCTGGAGGCGTGTCTGTGCATAGAAGTTTTTTGTTGTTATTGTTTTGTGTGTGATTTTTTTTTTTTTTTACATCTAAACCCATCCGGAGTGTGTTTTCTGTTTTCTGTTGTGGGCCATCTGCATGGTTTTCAAAGTGTTGGTGGTCCTGAGATTACCGGGTTGGTCTGGTGATCCTGACCTTGGGTTTCTCATCTGTCCTTCAAAGAAAGCAAATCTCTTCACATGCTTTTTGAGTATTTTGGGATTCTCTATGTCAGTGGTTCTCAACTTTCTGGCCCTTTAAATACAGTTCCTCATGTTGTGACCCAACCATAAAATTATTTTCGTTGCTACTTCATAACTGTAATGTTGCTACTGTTACGAATTGTAATGTAAATATCTGATATGCAGGATGATCTTAGGTGACCCCTGGGAAAGGGTCGTTCGACTGCCAAAGGGGCCTACAGGTTGAGAACTGCTGCTCTATGTGATTTAAAATGAACATTTCTTTTTTTTTAATCCTCACCTGAGGATATTTTCCATTGATTTATTTTTATTTTTTATTTTTAGAGTGGAAGAGAGCAGTAAAGACAGAAAGAAACACATTCATTGATTGGTTGCCTCCTGCACAAGCCCCGACCAGGGCCCAGGTCAGGGAGGAGCCTGCAATTGAGGTACTTGCCCCTGACCAGAATTGAACCCGGGACCCTTTGGTCCGCAGGCTGATGCTCTATCCACTGAGCCAAACTGGCTAGGGCTCTATGTGACTTAAGAAAAAAGCATTGCTCTGCTTTGAAAAAATGATTGGAAGTCTCTTGTAAGATGTGGACTTACTTCCTGATGTGAGGATTGGTTCTTCATCCTCGTTCCTTTTCCATTCTGTCAGCGGGGCTGGCTCTGGACTCTTGGTGCTGTTGATAAGTCTGTCTCCTTTGCTCAGGCAACCACTTATTTATTGCTGCTCAGGCAGCTTCTGCGACCTTAGGGCTAGATTTGCGTCCTGCCCTTTTTTATCGCAGGCAGCCTCAAGTGGTGCTCCCGTGCCTCCCACGTTCCAGCAAATACCCTCGCTTGGGTCCTCCTGGGGGTGATGCAGTGACGTAAACTTTAGTCTGTTTTTGGAAAGGTGTTCATTAACTTTGCCATGAGTAGCACTGACTTTCTAGGAAGACATCCCCTGTGTCCTGTGGTTTCAAGTGCTCCTGCACTGCGGGGCCCTCCCTCCCAGCGAGAGAAGCGCAGGCTCCAATGGAGTCCTCTACCCCGGGCTCGCGACCTGGAGCATGTCCATGTGTGTTGGCACCAGCGACTCACAGCAGTCAGTCCTCTGTGGCCACCCTTGGGGTGCGCCTGCTTGTATTCTTTTTAAGATGTTCACAGTGGCTTAGACCTAGGGCAGTGATGGTGAACCTTTTGAGCTCGGCGTGTCAGCATTTTGAAAAACCCTATCTTAACTCTGGTGCCGTGTCACATATAGAAATTTTTTCATATTTGCAACCATAGTAAAACAAAGACTTATATTTTTGATATTTATTTTATATATTTAAATGCCATTTAACAAAGAAAAATCAACCAAAAAAATGAGTTCACGTATCACCTCTGACACGCGTGTCATAGGTTCGCCATCACTGACCTAGGGCTTCCTACAGCCCTGGCGGGTGTGGCTCAGTTGGTTGGGTGTCATCTTGTGCACCAAAAGGTTGTAGGTTCGATTCCCGGTCAGAGCACATACCCAGGTTGCAGGTTTGAGTCCCAGTTGTGGTGTGTGTGGGAAGCAACCGATGTTTCTATCCCATTGATGTTTTTCTCTCTCTCCCTCTCTCTAAAAAACCACTTAAAAATGTTTAAAATGAAAAAACAGGGCTTCCTACAGACCAGGCCCACTTCTGAGCTCCTTACAGGCACTTGGCCCTCACCGCACCATGGGTACTTTGTTCTGTGTGCAGCTGGGAATGGTGCGGGCTTCAGTCTGCTTGGAGCCCTGACCCTGCTGTGCGAGGTGCTCAGCCCGCATCCCTGTGGTGCCTGCCTGCTTGCCCCTTTCAGCTCCTGGTCCTTGGGAGGAAACTGGAGTGGCAGACGGGCTGGTGGGTATTGCAGAGAAACCGAAGGGGGAAATCTGGATGAACTCCCAATGCTTGTAGCACTGAACAAAAACAACCATGTAATGAAATGATTACGAACTGGGTGCAGAAGCCACACAGCCTGTGTTCCAGACTCCTCTGCAGTGATCAGCCACGTGACCTTGGGGAGGTGGCCCAGAGTCCATAAAAGGGTGGAGGTGGCACTGCCCCACCAGATCGAACAGGATTAGGCTGGAGAATGGGTGTGATCTGTCAGCAGCACAGTGCTGGGGCTCAGTGAGCCCTGGAAACCGATGGATCCTTTGGTGTCATCCCCCGGCCTGGGGCTGGGGCCTTGTTTCTGGCAACTCACCTTTTGAATTTTTTTCGTGCCTTGACCTTTGACCTTGCTTGCCGTCCCCTCATTTGACTTCCTGTTATCTTGGTAGTCCTGGATGTTTCTGTTCCATTCAGACAGCTGGGCTTTGTCTCTTGCCTGGTCAGGGCCACCAGAGTAGAGAGATGCTTGCTACTGGCTGAATTTCCACTAAAAAACAGGTGTGTCTGGGTGGTGGGTGACCCGGCAGGACTGCCACAGGGAGCGGTCCTGACTACCCAGAGGAAAGTCCACTCCTCCCACTGTCTTCCTTTGATTCAGCTGCACAACCCGGGGCGGCTGCGTTTTCCTGTGACGACTCTTCACAGCTATAATGGGACTTCTATTAAAAACTAAAAGCCACCCGGGCGCAGGACAAACAAACCCGTCCAAGACAGGCCCAGCCCAAGGTTGCATCCAACCCAAGATCTGGAGCAGCCTAAGATTTGTTTTCAAAGAAACAAAGATAAAACTTCAACTCACTCGCAATTCAACTGAGAAGAAAGCTGGCACTTAATTTAATAAATACAGCAAACGACGCGATGCTTCAATTCTCTAACAGCCAGTTAAGAGCACAGGAGGGGTGAGGCTGTGGGAAGCAAAGGAGATGGAGGAGGAAGGGCAGGACGTGCCCAGGGGAGCGCTGTGGTCTAGCCTGGTCCTCCCAGGGACACAGCACAAACGGTGACGGGGCCTCGGAGCACCAGGCTGGCCTTGGTCACCACCAGCCACTGAACAACATTGCTAACACTAACCCCTAATCCAGTGGTTCTCAGCCTTTAAATACAGTTCCTCATGTGACCCAACCATAAAATTATTTTCGTTGCTACTTCATAATTGTAATGTTCCTACTGTTATGAACCGTAATGTAAATATCTGATATGCAGGATGGTCTTAGGCGACCCCTGTGAAAGGGTCGTTCGACCCCCAAAGGGGTCGCGACCCACAGGTTGAGAACCGCTGCCCTAATCTCTCCGGGAGTTCTATCTCTCCTGAAACAGTGTTGACCCTGCAGTTCTGAAGGTCTGTTACTTCTGTATGGTTTGCGTTTTAGAAATTTCGTTTTGGGAATTTGGAGTTGTTCGTCTGCTCGGCCTGCACGACGCTCACAGGCGGCGGGGCGCCTGACTTCTCGGGGTAAGTCCCCAGTGCTTGACGCTTGCACTGTGAACCCACATGCACGCTGACTTGTGAGCCTTGTTCTTCTGAAACCAAATCTATTTCAGTGTTTCGGTCCTGCTAGTCCTAATGGCGACAGTATATAATTCGACTCAAAGGGAAAATAAGATTCACTGTAAAAAATAGAATAAATAGGCGGACAGTTCTTCATGGCTTGGCTCAAAGCCTCAGAGCTCACCCTTCCTGGAGCCAGAGCCACAGCAAGGTAGTGGCAGGGTCTGGCCAGAGCGTCACTTTGACGCAGTCCTGGATGGAATTAAGTTGTGGCTCAGAACTTGAGCACAAGCCAGCTGACCTCCTGGCCCACTGAGCAGGTGACCCACTGGTCTTTGAACACCCAGCAATGCTGGCACCCCCTCCCCCCAACAAGTTTGCGGTTGATTGAGCAAGAAGGAGTGGGCCAGGTCCTGCCCCCTTTTCATGGAAATGATGAGTTCTCGGAGTTGAGGTGCCAGAGCAATAAAACCTGGGGTGGGCGGGGCCGTGATCTCCAGATGCTGTGTGCTCTCGCTTTCGCCGCGACAGCCGTGGTTTGGAAAATACTGTGAAAAAAACGAAGCGGCTACCATGAGTCTGCACGTTCATATGGTTCATATTTGACTTGGAATACCCGAAAACCAAACCCTTTAATTTCCCTTGAGTAAAAGTGATACATTGACTAAAATGTCTCGTCCTACTTAAGTGGGAGCCGCGGCGAGGACGATGATGTAAAACACTTACCCAGGAGTCATGACTGTGCTGGAGCGCCGGGCTGGGTTTGGGTCCAGGGGTGTAAGTATGACTTACATACGGGGAAGTGCACAGATCGTACATATTAGCTCCATGGGTTTTGCATATTTATCCATGTAAGTATATAAAGCATTTCCAGCACCCCGGGCCCCCGAGCTCCCTCCCTGTCACTACCCCCATCCCTAAGGGTGACCAGTACTTGGCGTCTATTATACATCAGTTTCTCACCCTCGGCACTGTGGACATCTGGGGCCAATAATTCCATGTGTGGGGGGCTGTTCCCCGAATTGTAGGATGTTAGCAGCATCCCTGACCTCGACCCACTGGACGCTGGTATCATTCCCTGCCCAGGTGTGACAATCAAAAATGACTCCATACATTGCCCGATGTCTCCTCGGAGACAAAACCACGGCTGGTTGAGATCCGCTGCCATAGATCGTTTTGACTATTTGGAACTTCGTGTAAATGGCACCCTCCAGTATGCACTCTTCATATCTTTCATGCAGAATTATTTCTCTGAAGCCCACCCACGCGGCGATTTGTCCCAGTAGTTTGTTCTTTTTCATTGCCGAGCAGCACTCCATTATATTAACAGACCGCAGTGTATGGATGCATCCTATTGTTGATGGACCCTGTCGTTTCCAGTTGGGGCTGCGATGAGTAAAGCTATGAAGGTTCTCCCGCTTGTCTTTGGCGCACGTGTGCCCTGTGTCTCCTGGGTGCACATCAGTAGACTCTGTCACACAGGTTTCCAAAGTAGCTGTACCAGTTTCCACTCCCACCAGCCAGGGCGGGGATGCCAGCCACGGGGCCTGGTCAGGATGAATGCAGTCCTTTCGATGTCCTCCAAGTCACTTGGTATTGAAATTCACAAAAAGGGGATTCAAGTTCACAGAGATATAGCCAGAGTTTGCCAGTGTTAATAGCAGTGTATCCACTAAAATATTATTTTCAAAATGATAAATCTCAACAGCTGATTAATCTCACAGCTCCACCTTTCATAGTTTGGAACGATGATTACCATTTTCTAACTGCCAGGCAGGTAACATTGAGTCTTTGCACAACAATATCTTCCTAATCCTCGCCAGAATCTTAGGAGTGGGGCGGGCTTGGTCCCATTTATAGATCAGGAAACGGAAGCTTAGCTAGTAGTTTGCAGTCACCACGTTTTATCCAACACCCTCTCTCCCCTAATTTGCCCCCATTTTTACAACCTCTGTGAGATGTGCAGAAATTGGCGCCCACATTTTCTGGAGCAAGTATGTGTGAGTGACAGGTGCATCTGGCAGGAATCCTGATCCTGGTCTCCAAGTCCCGCCCTCTGGCTTGCTACTCCTCACCTGCTGCCCAACTGGAGGGCTACCCAGGCCTGAAGCTGTACCTGAGGGGCCAACTGCCGATTCATGTCGCAGCTCCCCCTTTCATGTCAGTCACACATTTGCCACCCTGAAGCCAATTCCCAAAGCCCAGGACAGAAGAACTGAGAGCAGATACCCTCAGCCGAAGCATCACCAGGGGTTGTCTCTGTAGCTTGTTTTTTCTCTTTCTTTCCAATCTTCCCATTTGTATATTCCAATTTTTCTACAACGGGCATTTTTTTAAATCTTCTACATTTAGAAACATTTTCTCCCTTTTGTCTCCCCTGCTTGGTATCGCCAGCCCAGGGAGCTGCTGGAGCCCCTCCCACCCCCACCAAGGGTCCTGGGGTCTCCAAGGCCCGCAGTTTGGTCCTGTTGCAAGTCAAGGAAGGGCTTATCTTGATTCCAATAACTGAGGGACACGTCTGCCAAGTCTGCTCCCTCTTGGAATTCAAGTACTGGTTTGAGAATGTGAGATTCAGTTGCATGCACCCGAAATGCAAGTATCTAATTCTGCTTTTAAAATACAGAGAGTGCAGGCCGCCGTGGCATCGTGCGCCATTCCATCGCAATGAGTTCATCACTCAGATCCTAAACCTAAGGATTAAATTCTCTTTTAAATATGTACGGTTTCCAACTTCTGGGAAAGTATGCCTGGGAAAAATGTCTTTGGGGTTTCATCAAACACTTGGAAAATAATCTGAAAACATTTTTCCAAACCCTGAGTGGTTCCAGCCTGAATCCTAATTGATACTTAATAAGCATGTCTATAGGGCCTTCTCAGCCTGCTCTTCCTGCTGTAAATAGCGAAGGAGACCTCTCTGTGCTGAGGATTTATCACCAGTCACGCTGCTCTGGCCAGTCTGTCTCCACCATCACAAAACAGCCTGTCGCCCTCTCCCTGCTTCGCAGAAGTACTTGCCCCAAGTCTGCTATTAATCTTTACCAGAATCAGATCTTGGGTCCATTTCAAGTGCATTTATTCATTTGTTAGACCGTTCTGAGCATTGACTCGGGGCCAGGTTTTTCTTGTAGTTGCAGGGAGATAAAAAACGAGAGGAGGTGAGAATTTTGACAAGTCCAGTGGAGCTCACGGTCAGTGGGAGAGAGCAGGGCCCAGGTACAGCAATACTGTGGCGAGTGCTTAGTTACTGAGCATGCAAAGTAAAACACACAGATCTTGTGCACGTCCTGTTAGCTTTATTCCTGTAGTATTTCATTTCGGGGGAGCTATTGTAACCAGTATTATTTTTAAATTTTCAGTTATCAGTTGTTTATTGCCCGGATAAAGACATATGATTGATTTTTGCATGTTGACCTTGCATCCTGAGACCTTGCTAAATTCATTATTTCTATAAGCTTCTTTTATAGGCTCCTTAAGCTTTTCTACATAGACAATGATGTATGCAAAGAAGGATAGTACTGTTTCTTCCTTTTCAGTCCTAAGGCCTTTAAATTCCTTTTCTTGTAACGTTTCACTGGCTTTCAATAAAGTGTGTTATTGGAATGGTAAGAATGTATATACTTGCCTTGTGTCTGATCCTAAGGGGAGACATTTGGTCTCGCACCATTGAGTAGAATGCTAGCTGTGGAATTTTTATAGATATCCTTCAGCAGATTAAGGAAGTTCCCTTCTACTTTTTTTTTTTCTCTCACTGTTTTTTATCCTCACTGTTTTTATTGATTTGAGAGAGAGAAACATCGATGTGAGAGGGAAGCACGGATCAGTTGCCTCCTGCACACACCCCAATCAGGGATCAAACCCACAACCTTTTGGTGTATGGGAGACGCTCCAACCAACTGATCCACCTGGCCGGGGTGCTTCTACTCTCAGTTTTTTGAGAGTTTTTATCATGAATGGATATTGACTTTTGTCAAATGCTTTTCTGTACCAACTAATATGATCATGTGTTTGTTTTTTTTCTTCAGTCTATTAATATGGTGGGTGGCGTTGATTGGTTTCTTTACTACTCCAGCAACCTTGCATTCCTGGGATGAACTCCATTTAGGCCTGCTGTAATATATTTTTTATATTGAGCTGGATTCAATTTGCTAGCACTCGTTGAAGATTTTTGGGTCTAGGTTTATGCTGTGCTGTGGTCCGTACACATTTCTCGTACTATCTTCACATCACTTAGGTCTCAGAATAATACTGGCCTCAGAAAATGAATTGGTAAGTATTCCCTCCTCTTTTATTTTCTGAGAGACACTGTGTAGGATTGGTGTTATTTCTTCTTTATATGTTTGGTAGAATTCACCAGCAAAGTCATCTGGGCCTGAGGATTTCTTGTGGGGAGTGGTGGTTTTTAACTATGTGTTTAATTTCCTTCGTAGATAAAGGGCTGTTGGATAATCTCTTTCATCTTGGAAGCGTTTTGGTCATCTGGCTTTTCAGGAATAGTTCTAATTCATCTATGTTGTGAGTTTATGTTCATGGAGATGCTCAACGTGTCCGCTCATTCTCCTTTTAATGTCTGTGTGGGCTTCTCTGGGGGTAGCACCTTTTTATTCTGGATACTGGTCGATGTGTCCTCTCTCTGTCAGTCTTGCTAGAGGTTTGTCAAATAGGATTGCTCTTTTCAAAGTGTCAGATTCTGGTTTCATTGATTTTTCTCTTTTTTTCTGTTTTCAATGTCATTGATTTTTGCCTTCATCTTTATTATTTCCTTCTGTTTGCTTTGGATTTATTTTACTCTTATTTTTCTGGGTTCTCAAAGTGGGATTGTGGGTTAAGATTTAATTGGGGAATACCTATTTTTTCTTAATTTTTTTTCAAGTGCTGTAAATGTCCCTATAAGCATGGCTTTAGCTGCGTCTCGCCAATTTTGATACTTGGTATTTTCATGTTCAGTTCAAAACCATTTTCTAATATCGCTTGAAACTTTCATGCATGTGCAGCTCAGGGGTGAGCCTGGGAGTCTGGGTACCACTTCCTTGGGGTCGCTTTCTTGGTGCCACCCCCGCTCCATCTCCCCTAACAGATGTCCTCCTTCCCCCTTCGGTGGCCAGAGGGTAGGGCCCTGGTGCCCTGCCCTGCCATGTTCTTCCTGCCACTGTCTGCCTCCGGGGCCACGTGGGAGAGCACTGAGTGTGGGAAAAGCTAGGACCTGCATGATCTTGGGACCACAGATCTGTGATTAGAAAGAGCCTTCCACTCTTTGAAGTTTCAGGTGCCTGCCCAAGGCCAAGTTCACTGTCTCCCTCCTGCATTCCGCCTGCGGCCAGCCCGGAGCAAGTGGGAACAACAGCAGGAAGGAAAAATAACCGCGGGCATCCCCTCTCTGACTCATCAGAATCTCCCTTTGGTGTTGCTTGGCCCAGAGACAGAGGGTTCTGTTGGAGCTCGCTTGGCCTCACTTGGTGCGCGGTTCACGTGGAGGTGATGGTGGGCTCAGCACCACGGCCCCGGGGGCGGGCGCTTTGGGTCTGGTTCCTTCCTGTCTGTCTGCCTCCCTGTACTTCTCAGAGTTCCTGAGAGTGCGCCTTGCATGCCTCAGGGGTCACCGCTGCTTCCTTGGAAGAGCCAGGAAGGACCCTGCTCATCCATCGTGAGGACCCACCCCTGCGCAGGTTCATTTTGAATAAGGCAGCCTGTGGGAGCCCGGAAGCTGCGGACGTGTGGATCCCAGCGCAGCCTGCTCGCAGGGACCCAGGAAGTCAGTCACATTTAAACTGCGAAAGCCATTTTCCTTCACAAAGTGCACGTCTCCACCCGGACTTCAGCTTCTCTGGGCACACGTGTTCCTCAGCCTGACTCCACGTTTCGCACGTTTCGCACGTTGAGCTGAATGTTCTGCTCTTCACTGGGAGAGCGGAGACAGAGTGGAGAAGTTCTGAGGGAGCTTGTCGAGTCCTGTCCTGTCACAAATGGAGAAACCAAGGTGCAGGGAGGGAAGGTGGCAGAGCTGGGAGTCCCCTGCCTCCCAGGTCCTGCTGTGATGTCACCGGGCAGGGGTGTGCATGAACCCCGCTGACCTGAGGGTGCGGTGTGCGGTGCTCAGGGTCTTGGCTCCCGGCCAAGACTGTGATTCATCTAAGGAGCTAATGTGCTTGGGTCAAGTACACACAGCCGAGAATCTATATTTGAATATGAAAAAGAAGAGCTGCCGTTTCTTAAATACTGACCGTTACACACCAGTTACTAAGCACTTCATAATCCCCCCCTTTATCTCTACTCAGCCCTAAGAGGTAGACCATGCTGACCGTCCTCATTTATAGATGAGAAGAGGGAGGCCCAGAGAAGGGAGGCGACTTTCCCAAGGCCACACAGCACGGAAGTGCTATGACAAGGATTCGAACCCAGGCCCATTTCATGGTGTGTTTTAGCCAGGACACGTCTTCCAGGTACGCACAAGGGGCTGGCTTGTCTTTCCATGATGTGCTGTCAGGATCTCAGTCTTCTGCCGATCACAGCTTCCTAAGGGAGAACCAGTCCGTCAGCCACAGTGTCAGCCAGCGCTCCTCACAGAGACCTCATCAAGTGGCCAAGGAGCCAGCGCTCGCTCAGATGACTTTAATTTATTGGTGGGAAATGTTAGCAAAGAGCAGTTACCCTCGAAAGGTTTGTGCGTTTATGGTGTTCTGTTTTGATTAAGAATTCTGGGAAGCCGGAGACGGCTTTCTGTGAAGAGAGCTGCCATTTCCCTGCCAACATTGGCTCCTTCTACAGACGGAGCAAGAACACGTCACTCGTGGGGACTTTGTGACCTTCTCTTCCGCTGACCTGTTCCAGTCTCGGTCAGCAAAGCTGACTCAGAGGTCCGAATTCCTGCCCCTTCCTTAGCGCTTGTGAGGAGGTGGAATCTCCCCAGTTCCCCATCATTTTGATTAATCTCAGAAACAGGCCACAAGGGGGCTGCCCCTGGGACCCCATTCAGGCCGTGGGTGTACACCCAAAACACGTCATCCCGTCGTTGCTGGCATGCTCGCATGGCTGCAAGAGGTAGGTTTGGTGGTAGTTTGAAGTGAATAAGCAGATAGCAATAGCTCGTCTACCCTCAGTTCATGAGGCAGACCATTCGGCCATAGGTGTGCCCTGTTTCACAGGTACGTTCCTTCTCCAAGTTCACAGGATGCCCTGTTCTTTCACATCATCTGGCAGCCACTGTCCTACCTTTGACAGAGCCCGAGAGGTTGGGGAAGCTGGGGCTTACAGACGCCGGGCAGTCCCTCCTCTCTCTGCTCTACAGATTCTCCATCAGATGCGTTTCCTTCCTCCCTTTTTCCCTTCCTCTTCCCTCTCATATTTCTTCCATGTTCTTGTTGTGCACATTTCCCCCTTAAGCAGCAGTTCCCAACCTGTGGGTCGCGACCCCTTTGGGGGTCGAATGATCCTTTCACAGGGGTCGCCTAAGACCATCCTGCCTATCAGATATTTACATTACAATTCATAACAGTAGCAACATTACAGTTATGAAGTAGCAACGAAAATAATTTTATGGTTGGGGGTCACCACAACATTAGGAACTGTATTAAAGGGTCACGGCATTAGGAAGGTTGAGAACCACTGCCCTAAAGTAATGCATGCTCATTCTAAACATTTTTGTTGGGCGGAGAACAGTAGGGGGAAAAAAACAAGAACCCATCAACTCATCATTCACATTTGTGCATATTTATTTTTTGTTCTTCTTATATTCCCTTCTTTCTTTTTTTAAAAAAATATTTTAATTGAATTTTAGAAGGAAAGGAAGGGAGAGGGAGAGAGAAAGAGAAACATCGATGTGAGAGGAACACACTGAGCACACTGGCCAGGGCTCCTTTCTTTATAGATTCAGGACTGGACCCTGATGCGATGCTGTTTTCTTCCGTTTTTGCTCAGCATTTCCCCGGGCCGTGGCAGACACCATCGCTTTCAGTGGTGGTTCTGGGGATTGCAATGTGCATCTTTAACTGATCACAACCTACTGAGAGTTAATATTAAATTACTTCAGGAAAATAAAGGACCCTTGCAACAATATATTTCCATTTACTCCTCCCCCACACTAAATGTTGTTGTAGTCACATCTATCATTTCTAGACACATTGTAAACCCAGTAACTCCGTGTTATAATATTTGCTTTAAACAATCCAGTTTATCATTTTGTTCTTTTATGGGTTGTGCTTTGGACATTGTAGCTAAGAAATCCTTGCCTAACCCGAGGTCACAAAGTTTCTCCTATGCTTTCCTATAGAAGTTTTATAGTTTTCAGTTTTACATTTAGGTCTATGATGTGATTGAGTTAATTTTTGTACATGGTGCAAGGTATAGAACAAAGGTAATTTTTTGCATAAGCATATACAATTTTCTACCACCTTTTGTTAAAGATACTTGTCTTTCCCCATCGAATTTGCCTTTGCACCTTTGTAGAAACAATTGGCCATGTATGTGTGGGTTTATTTCTAGACTCTCTATTCTGTTTTATTGACATATTTGTCTCTCTTGATACCAGTAACACACGATTTTGCTTTGTTTTCTAATAACAATCCTGAACAGGAATGTAAATCTAACTTTGTTCTTTTTCAAAGTTGTTTTGTCTGTTTTATATTCTTTGTATTTTCATATGTATTTTAGGACCTGCTTGTTAATTTCTAACAAATAAAAAGATTGCTGGGATTTTGATTTGGGTATTTCAAGAAATACCCAAATTATGGTTCATCAATACAATGTATTTCTCCATTTATTTAGGTCTGTAATTTCCTTCAGCAACATTTGTAGTTTTTAATGTATAGGTTTTGCTCATCTTCTGTCAGATTAAAGCCTATGTATTTAATATTTTGTATACTATTGTAAATGGTATTTAAAATTTTTATTTTTATTTTTTAATATATAGAAACACAATTGATTTTTGTATTTGATCTTGTATCTTGCAATCTTGCTACACTTACTTATTAGTTCTAGGGCCTTTTTGTAGCTTCCACAGAATTTTCTACATAGGCATTCATGTTGTCTGCAAATAGAGTCCTATTTTTCCTTTTCCAATTTGGATGGCTTTTACTTCTTTTTCTTGCCTTATTACACTAGCTAGCATCTCCATTACAATGTTGCATAGTAGTGGCGAAGTGGACATCCTAATCTGTTTCCAGATATTAAGTGGAAACATTGAGACTTTTACTGTTAATTGTGATGTTAAATGTAGACTTTCGCAAGTCTGCCCTTTATTATGTTGAGGCAGTTTTCTTCTATTTCTGGTTTACTGTGAGTTTTTTTAATCATGCTTGAATGTTGAATTTTGTCAAATGCTCAATCTATTGAAGTGATCATCTGGCTTTTCTTCTTTAGTCAGTGGTTATGAATTATATTGATTGATTTTAGTAAGTCTTTAACTTGGAATGATTTTAGATTTTATAGAAAAATTCAAAGATAGTGCAGAGAGTTCTGCTATACTTTTTGGATTATAATCTAATGCTATATAATTTTGTTTTTCATATCATTATAGCTTTGGTCATAAGTCTTTAAAATTGTTACTGTGTCCATTGTGGATATGCCCCTATCCTTTTTCCTCCCCCAACACAGCAATATGTTTTAAGCTTAGTCTTTTTATCATTAGGATAAGTTCCTCTTTATCCCTGGAAATATTTCTTGTTCTGAAGTTTACTTTGTCTGGTACTAATGTCACCATTACAGCTTTCTTTTGATTAGTATGTGTTGAATGGTATACATTTTTTCATCCCTTTACTTTTAAGTTATTTATATCTTTACATCTAAGATAGTTGAGCCTTGCTTTTTTATGCTATCTGACAATCTCTGCATTTGAATAGGCATGTTTAGGCCATTTATGTTTAATATCAATATCAATATAGCTGGGTTAAAACCTAGAATTTTTGCTATTTGTTTTTAATTTTTCTTATCTCTTCTTTGTTGTCCCCTCCCCATTTTTCTTGCCTTCTTTTAGGTTAACGAACAGCTTGTATTGTCAGTGGGAAGGGACTGGGACTGAGGCAGGTCTGCCCTGGTATGGTCTGGAATGTGTGTGTTCTTGACTTTGTGCAGGAAAGATTTCACGATATAAGTCCAGGTGATTTTGAGAGTACGTTTATTAAAGCTGGGGCAGTGAAACCAAGGGATGGATTAAGATCGAAGAGGCAAGATCGTAGCAACAGGAGTGAGCCTAGGTGAGGCTGCCTTGGCCCTTTAAGAAGGAAAGTCACAGAGCCAGAAGTGAGCCAGCTGGGCTGTGTGGACTCAGGAAACAAGTTACAGCGGCAAAAGGAGGGCCTTTGGAGACAGGTTCAGGGGGTAAACTTGGGACAAGCTGCTGCTGCCTGCTGCTCCCCTGATTGCAAGTCTCCTGGGAACCTTTAGAATGAAAGCAAAGATACATGCCTGAAGAAAGAAGGGTGTGTGTGTGTGTGTGTGGGGTGGGGGGTGCCGTGCCTTAGTCTCTAGGGTTTTTATCTGTTTCTAAAGGCAGGAATTCTAGAGGAGTCTCAGGGGAGGATCTCTAGAATATTCATCAGCTTTTCAGATGTGTCCTTTCCAGATGATGTGCTGATTCATCAAAATGAGCATATAGAGTCAGGGCCATTCTCTGGTCAGTTTAGACTACAATCCAGTGCTACATAATATATGTATTTGTAGTAAGGAACGTTTTAGAGCATGAAATATGCAGCTCTAGGGAGACTCCAGAGAGTGTCACCAAAGAGGGACCGGAACTGAGGCGGGTCTGCCCCAGCACGGCCTGGAATGTGTAAACTATTCGCTCCTAAGTGTCCTTGGTTACTTAGGGAAGATAAGACCTTGGATTTGTCTGCCTGTAAATTGCTCGGCTGTTTAACTATCTGTCTCAGTTTTCCTCATTCCACTTGTCAAGGAATTTTCCCAGCTTCTTATTCTGATTCTTGCCTTATTCTGATTCCAATTTATCTTTTTTATTTGCTTGCAGGTATTTAAAAAGTGAAAATTTCCTTGGGGATGTATAGAAAGTAGAGGTTTTTTCCTCAAGTAATGAGAGCAATCACAAGATGACTGGTAAGGAAACGGTTGAGGATAATAATGCATATGAATCTGCCTCTGTTTACCAGTAGGCAACAGAGGAAACCTACACCAGAAGCCGAGTGCATTCAATCCCCTGAGTTCACAGTTGCGTTGTCCATGACTCGAATCATAACAGGAGTGAAGTGGAGAGTTCTAGAAATGTGGGAGAAGTGAGGTAATGGCTGAAAGCCCAGCCATCTGGAATGACACGGTCACCTCGACTTCCCTTTCCTATGGCTCTCCTTCCCTCCCTCATGCTAAGCCTTTCTCTCTGGAGCTGCATATTTCATGCTCTAAAACTTCCCGAGCCAAAGGACACCTCCCTTTAACTAGTATTTTCAGTTCTTATCTGTGTTAAGTACAGTTCTTGGGTTAGCTTGCATCTCTCCAATAGATCAATTTTAGGTAGTATTTTTTTTTTGGGGGGGGGGTAGGGGTGGGGAAGGCTAGCAATGTGCAAGGCACTATACCCAGAGCTTTACCTCCATTAGTTCATTCACTCCTCCCAACAACTCTGTGAGGTTCACATTATTATTAGCCCCACTTTACAGTTGATGAAACTGAGGCTCAGGCCTTCAAGGAAGCTGCTGGAATTCAGGCGGGGCTGTCCAGCGGCCAGAACCCATGCTCTGAACCCCTAAGCTGTCCCAAAGAAGCCCGTCATGCTTGGACTCCTATTTCTGTCTTCTCTTCCCCATGGCTGAAGTGAACAGTACGTTATTGCACAAGACGTTCTGAAACATCTTTCCCTTCAGCTATCAGCCCTGGGGAGACAGAGGAAGTGAGACATGGTTCCTGCTTATAGATGCTTGTCCTAAAATGAGGTGATGAAGCCATTGTAACAGTTAGCTATTGCCACAGTGATGCTGAGTAACAAACCACAGATAACTGGCTCCTGTGTCTGCAAATCAGCAGAGGTGAGAGGGGTGGTGTTATCTGATCTATACCAGGTTCAGCTGGGCTGGCCTCCAAGCTGCAGGTTGGATTCAATTCTTCTCCCCACATCTTCATTCTGTGCCCAGTCCTCTAAGGGTGAGCTGGCCATGGCAGAGGCCCATTGGTCAAAGCCAGTCACATGACCAAAGTCAAGAGGTAGGAAGTACTCTTTGAGGCCATGGGAAGCCTCGTAGAACATTCTTCTAGCACATTGAGGAATTATGGACCAATAATTCAATTTACCTCTTCCACTTGGACAAGTGAATAAAGTAATTTGCATGATACACTTGATCTTGGCCAAAAGGCCTTGAGAAACTATGTGTGATTTGCATGATAAATGCAAAAAAGCAAAAGATGTTGTTAAGGAAGACAGAGATATAAGCAATTGTGACCTGCCAGCCACACCTTCTTGGAGGAGGCAGCATTTGTGCTGGATCTTGAAAGGAGGGTGGAGTTTTCCATATAGAGGTGGTAGCGCATATGCAAAGGCCCAGGGGCACAAAAGGCCCTTGTGAGCTCAGAGGGCAGTGAGGCTGACACATAAGGTGGGTGGGGGCAGGGAGTTGGGGGCAGTAGAGGGCGCTGATCTCAGGAAGCAGTCAGTAATGAAGCTGATGAGGTGTCTTGGTCAGGCTTGCATTTTTAGGTGAGCATCTGGCTGCACAGTGGAGAACAGAGAGTAGGCACAATAGTGACATTCATTTATAGGTTTTAAAGTAAGTACGCATTTAAGACACCTAATTACATTTGAATCTCACAACAACCTATTGAAATAGGTATTATTTTAACATACAAATCAAAGCATTTTTATTTCTTTTGAAGTATTTCCTCATTGGTGAAGCTTGATGAGTTGGAGGCTTGAATGTGCTCTCCTGTGGGGGAAGGGACGGGTCAAGAGCAACTCTTAGCATGCCGTACAATTCCATTAAGGGGACATTCTAGAACTGCAAGGCAAAGCAGGGGGGGTGGTGTATGGGAAGGGAGGGAGGAGTGGGGGTAGACCGGGGAGGGGTATGAGGTGGTAGAAACATTCTATAAAGTGATTGTGGTTGAGTTGGTGTAGATGTTTGTTGCAGCTCATGAGGCTGGTGTACTTTATCGTAGATTGCCTGGCCGGTGTGGCTCAGTGGTTAAGCATCGACCCATGAACCAAGAGGTCACCAGTTTGATTCCCTGTCAGGGCACATGCCTGGGTTGTGAGCTTGATCCCTAGTGGGGGACACGCAGGAGGCAGCCAATTGCTGGTGTTTCTCTCTCATCAATGTTTCTATCTCTCCATCTCCCTTCCTCTCTCTCTAAAAATCAATAAAAACATTTAAAAAAATAAATTAAATAAAGTCCACCAAGTGATTTAAAGGTTGATTTAAAAATGTCTCAAGCCCTGATTGGTTTGGCTCGGTAGTTGGAGCGTTGTTCTGCGCACCAAAGGATTGTGGGTTCGATTCCCAGTCAAGGGCATGTACTTCAGTTGCAGGTTCCCCAGCACGTGCAGGAGGCAACCAATCAATGTTTCTCTCTAATGTAGATGTTTTTCTCTCTCTCCCCCTCTTCTCCTTTCCACTCTCTCTAGAGGTTGGTGGCAAAAATATCCTCGGGTGAGAATTAAAAATAAATAAGTAAATAAATAAGTAAATAAATAAGAACCCCTCTGAAGCCTCCTGCTGGCGAGGCTGGGTCAGTGTGGGCAGTTAGTCAATGGAAGAGGACTGAGTTTTTACAACACATGTATGTGCTTTCCTCTTGCACTTCGGGGTATGTGACCTTTTCCTTTATCTGCCTTGGGGGCCTGGGGATGCTTGGCAAGAGCTAAGCAAAAAAGGAGTTGGAGTTTAGCGTTCAGAGTTCTTATTGAGATGACAGTCCAGACTCAAAAGGGCTCTCTAGACTCCTTTAGCTCTTACTTACGCATCAAAAGTCAGGCCTGTGTACTTGACCTTCAGGCTGATTATCAGCCAGAGGGTACATAAAAGTCCGTGCTTCATGAACGGGGCACCCTCGCAGCACAAGAAGGTGGGAAATCCTTCCACCCCAGCTCCAGACAGGTGAGGTGGGAGATGGAGATTAAAGAGGTGTGGGGGGGGGGGAGGGGGGAGCGGAGGGTGCAACACATCCTGAGCTGCCCCCTGCATCTGAATCCTGGAGTTGAGGGAGGGAGCAGAAGGCTGAAGGCAGAAGGGCTGAGAGCCACCCCCCAGTGTGATGTGGAGGGGACCCCCATGCATGGTGGCCCAGCTCCAACATGGATGGCATGGAAGCCCTGGCGCTGGTGTGGCCTGGATCGGAGAGAGTGACCGGAGTGAGGGGTGGATGGGGCCACTACAATGATCTTTCCAAGTCCTGACCCCAGAACCTGTGACTGTGACATTGGCACATGTGACCCAGTAGCAGATCGCAGGACGAATGCTCTTGGTTTCCCTGGGTGAGTTCCAAGTGCAATGAAAAGTGTCCTTGTAGGAAGAGGAGAAGGCGTTGAGGACGGAGGCCACCAGGACCTAGAAGGGGCAGGAGGATTCCTCTGAGGCCCTTGGGAGGGAGTGTGGCCCTGCTGACACCTTGACTTCGGACTTCAGGTCTCTACAACTGGGAGAAGATCAATTCCTGTTGTCCTAAGACCCCGGTTTGTGGTCATTTGTTACGGCAGCCCCAGGAAACCAAGTTAGGCTCCTGTGTCTTATAAAGGGATCTGGGGGTGGGGTGCGCTCCCCGCTCCGAGCAAAACCACAGAGACCCTACACTTTCCTTCCCACCATGTGGCATCTGAGGAGGGGGAGAGTGGAGGGGACACAGCTGTGAGAGGCTCCAGATGGCACATCCGTGGACTAGTGACCTGAAGCTTTTCAAATGAACAGAGATGATGTCAAGTGAGAAACGGAGACACTGCTTCTTGTCAAGTTTAGATGACGTACCGCTCCCCACACACCTCCCAACCGCCCTGTTACAGAAAACAGATACACATCCCTGAGTAGTTGTGGGTGTAAAGGTAACTGCTGTCCAGGGAAATGAGAAACGCCCGCAGGAGGACAGCTTGGGGAGACACAGGATGCGTGGGCCTCGGCCACTTTCAAGTGTAGCCTGTCAGAGCTCCTGCAGCGTCCCCGGGCTGCCCCGATGGCGGCAGGACAGCGCTGCCCACCAGGACACGGCGGCTCTGAGAGCATTGGCGACGCCGTGCGGCCGCTCGGGCTGAAGTACCCACCGAGGGCCACGTGTGGACCCCAGACCACGCAGAGTGTGAGACTGGCTACTGTCCAGTTTGTGCATCTGGAACGTGTTGCTTGATTGCTCGAAAATTAATCAGGATGAACCGGGGCTTCTGGTAAAAAGGCTGTAAGGAACGCCTCGCGGAGCCAGATGAGTCAGGGCCCTGCCGATGCTGTGTGGTCTGCGAGCAGCGCTGCCTGGAAGCGTCCGTGCGTTCTGGCTGATTCACAGCGGTTTCCCCTTGGAGGGCAGCGCAGGAGCCTGCAGCAGCCCAGCTCTGCAGCCCCTCCGCCCCCCGCCCTTCTGCAGAGACAACTGATCATGCATCCGTGTTCCTGTCCTGTGGCTGCTGTAACAAGTGACCACAACCTTATAGGCTCCAGGAGAGAATATATTCTTGGCTTTCATCAGTTTCTGGAGGCCACCTCTGTTGGTTGGCTCATGGCCCTTCCTGCACCTTCAACGTGCATCACTCCAGCCTCCGCTCTGTCATCACCGCTCCCTGGCTCGGCCTCCCTGCCTCCCTCTTATAAGAACCCTTGTGATCACATGGACCCACGGGATAGTTCAGGGTAATCTCATTTCAGGATCCGTACCCTAATCACACTAGCAAAGTCCCTTTTACAGTGTATAGAGGGCGGAGGAGTGCCCCTCCCACCCCCAAATCCATGTCCACCTGTACCCTCGGGATGTGACCTTATTTGGAAATAGGGTCTTGGTAGATGTAATCCAGTTGATGTCATACTGGCCTGGGGTGGGTCCTAATCTAGCCACCGGTATCTCTGTAAGAAGAGGGAAATTTGCTCACACACACACAGGAAGCTAGTCAAGTAAAGATAGGCAGGGATTGAAGTGACATGACCCAATGCCATCGATGCTGCAACCACCGGAAACTGAGAGACCAGCACGGAGCCAGTTCTCTTCTAGGGCCTTCGGGGGGTGGGGGGAGGGGGAGAGCAAGGCCCTGTTGACCCCTTGATCTTGGACTTCTGGCCTCCAGGCTGTGAGAGCACACCTTTCCGCTGTGCGAAGCCCGTTTGTGGTCCTTTCTTACCGCAGCCCTAGGAAACTCACGTCCACGCCAAGTTCCAGGGATTAGTCAGCTGGGGGGACCTGAGCTGCGGGAGGCTGCGACGTGGGAGGGGACCTAGCTGTGTGCCCATGGGGAGGTTGGGCAGCCTCTCTGGGCCTCAGTTTCCCCACCAGTGAGAGGGGGACAATAATAACACATACCCCCGCAGAAAGCGTGAGGATTGGCGGGAAGACTCCATGGGCTCGGCATATTGTAAGGTCTTTAAAGATGCTGAGTGAGCGCCAGGAGCTCAGGTGGGCTCGGGGCTGGAGGCCCACCTTGGCCCTTGTGGGAAGGAAACGGTTCCTCCTGAGGTGACAGAGCAGGGCTTGAGCTAAGGTCAGTGCAGAGCTCCACTCACAGGTGTGAGAAGGTGGAGGCAGCCTCAGGCAGAGCCTCTAGGAAGCTGCCATAAAGTTCACAGGCTGCCGGGCTCAATCAGGAGGTTTT
>NW_005871083.1:1468005-1470413 GCF_000147115.1 Myotis lucifugus | reverse complement strand
CCGCAGTCATGCAATGAGACACGATCAGGGAGGATGTGCACACGGATGAGATCATTCCTCGAAAGTTGTCCCCGGGTCAAAGCACCCACTTAGGACTTGCACGTGAACAGTTCTCATGAATGCACTTACTCACCCAGCCAGAGCCTGCCGATGACTCTGAGAGGTTCTGTCTTCCCTACAGGCACCAATATTGCCTATTTCACAGGAACACTGAAGGCCACCCTATTGTTTGAAAACAAACATCTCAGTTTATCTTGGTTACCCAACAGGGAAGACAGAGTCCTGGCATGTTCTGTTTACAGATCTTTGGGTATTCGGGACGCTTGTTGTTGCCATTGTTGAGCAGTTTCTTGGGAGTCAGAAGTGATTCTGTGGCAGTCAGCAAACACTTGGTGAGCGCCTGCTGTGTGCCCAGCACTGACGCAAAAACAAGGAACCGATAGATCGTTCCTATTCCTGTTACCTGTTGCTACACAAGACCCGCACCCCCCCCCCCCCTCCAAAACAGCAATGATTTCCGCTCACGTAGCAGGGGGTCTGGAGGACCCATTCCGGATGGCGCACTCTCATCACTGCAAGTTAGTGCTGGCTGTTGGCTCTCTCCACATGGCAGCTTGGGCTTCCTCACAGCATGGTGGTGGGCTTCCAAGAGCAAGTGTCCCAAGAGGAAGAAGTAGAAGCTGCCGGTTTCTTAAGGACTAGCCCAGAGTCACTTCCACCATATTCTTGGCCATGCAGTTCAAAGTCAAGAGAATAGTATCTTCTCAAAATTCACGTCCACCTGGAACCTCTGAATGTGTCCTTACTTAGAAATAGGGACTGTGGGTGGAATAAGTTAAGATGAGGTCATACTAATCCAATATGACTGTGTCCCTGTCACTAGAGGATACAGTTATGTAAGTTATGCCACATAACGTAACATAGGGTAACGTAATGTAACATAACATAATGCAACTTACAGGAGCAGATCAGAAGCTGGAAGAGGCAGCGAGGATCCTCTCCTACAGGCTCCAGAGGGTCCTGGAGAGAACACATTTCTGTTGTGTTCGGCCCCCAGTTTGTGGTCATTGGATCCGGCAGCCCCAGGACACTAATGCTTGCATATACCCTGCTTTTCAACCTAGGAGCACAAGCTGTACCTGTTTGATTGCTTTCTGGGGCGGGGGGGGGGGGGGAGGGGGTGACTAGGGAGAGTGTTCCTGGGTGTAATGCTTGTCAGGGACAGTATTGATAGAAACAGGAGGGGTGAGAAGTTGGAGAACAAAGATGGTAGGGATGATGCTAAGAATTCTCAACAGTGAACTCGTCTTCTACAATAGCACGAAAAGTGTTATTATTCCCATTTTACAGAGGAAGAGACCGAGGGGCAGAGAGTCAAGGCACTTGTCCAAGGCCTCAGGCCAAGTAGTGATGGGGCTTGGATTCAAGGCCCAACAGGGGATCTGGGAGCTCAGTGCCATGAGGAGCTGTGTGAGGGCCCCTCTCCAGCAGGAGGGGTGGGGTGCTGTGACACCCTCGCTGGGAAGACCAGTTTCCATTCTGCCAGTCCTCTCCTCCCCCAGGCTGACAGAAAGGTTTAGGATCTCCTGGAAACACCACACCCTGGGCGTGAAACCCAGGGCCCGGCCTCCCTGGAAAAAGCCGATTGTCACCCAGGGAGAAAGCAATCACCGCGGCAGCATTTGCCAAAAGAGCTGAATTTTCTAAGGAATCCCCAGTGTGAACAAGGAGTTTCTTGTGAAATTTAAATGGAATCTCCCCATTTTTTTAAAATTGATTTTTTCAGAGAGAGAGAAAGGGAGAGGGAGAGAGAAACATTTATCAGCTGCCTCTTGCACACCCCCTACTGGGATCAAGCCTGCAACCCAGGCATGTGCCCTGATCGGGAATCAACTGGTGAGCCTTTGGTGCATGAGATGATGCTCAACCAACTGAGCCACACTGGCCAGGGCGGTGTCTCCCAAGTTTTTAAAGATATAATCACACTTTCATTTTATCACTTTCTCCCCAAAGGAAGAGGTGCCAGATGGATGATTCAAAGGAGAAAAAAAAACTAAGAAACAATAACAAAACATTTTATTATTTATTTATTTTAATTAAAAAAATTTTATTTTTAAATTTTTTTATGGATTTCAGAGAGGAATGAAGAGAGAGAGAAATATCAGTGACGAGAGAGAGTCATTGATTGGCTGCCTCCTGCATGCCCCACACTGGGATGGAGCCCGCAACCTGGGCATGTGCTATGACTGGCAATTGAACTGTGACCTCCTGGTTCATAGGTCAACACTCAACCATTGAGCCACGCTGGCTGGGCAATAACAAAACATTTAAATCTAACATCAGATCTCTTTTCACTTTTAAGCTGAGATGTGTCAGGATTAGCTACTATGAGACATGACCCTACTCTC